>NC_089844.1:4623698-4766198 GCF_035609145.1 Eleutherodactylus coqui
TATAACATGGTTCTCCCACATAGTGCCTCCCAGTGCTCCCAGACATAAGATAGTGCCCCCAAAGTGCCTCCACAGTGCGCCCAGACATGATAGTGCCCCCAAAGTGCCTCCACAGTGCCCCCACATAGTTCCCACACACACTGCCCCTACATAGTGCCCCCACATGGTACTCCCACAGTGCCCCCCCCCCCCCCGTGACCCCACATAACATAGTATTTCCACAGAACACGGTGACCCCACATGGTGCTCATTCAGTCCCCGAAATAATGCTCCCACATAGTACCCCCACATGGTACTCCCACAGTCCCCCCTCCAGTGACCCCACATAACATAGTGCAGCCCACATAACATAGTGTCCCCACATAACATAGTGTCCCCACATGGTGCTCCCACAGTCCCCCAAATGGTGCTCCCACAGTGCCCCCCCCCCAGTGACCCCACATAACATAGTGCACCCCACAGTCCCCCACACAGTGCCCCCCCCCCCGGTGACCCCACATAACTTAGTGCACCCCACATAACAGTGCCCCCACACAGTGCTCCCCCAGTGACCTCACATACCATATAGTGCCCCCACATAACAGTGCCCCCACATGGTGCTCCCACAGTCCCAAAATAATGCTCCCACATAGTACCCCCCCCATGGTACTCCCACAGTGCCCCCCCCCAGTGACCCCACATAACATAGTGTTCCCACAGTGCCCCCCCCCCAGTGACCCCACATAACATAGTGTTCCCACAGTGCCCCCCCCCAGTGACCCCACATAACATAGTGTTCCCACAGTGCCCCCCCCCCAGTGACCCCGCATAACATAGTGCCCCCACATAACAGTGCCCCCACATGGTGCTCCCACAGTCCCCAAAATAATGCTCCCACATAGTACCCCCCCCCCCCATGGTACTCCCACAGTGCCCCCCCCCCCAGTGACCCCACATAACATAGTGTTCCCACAGTGCCCCCCCCCCCAGTGACCCCGCATAACATAGTGCCCCCACATAACAGTGCCCCCACATGGTGCTCCCACAGTCCCCAAAATAATGCTCCCACATAGTACCCCCCCATGGTACTCCCACAGTGCCCCACCCCCCAGTGACCCCACAGAACAGTGCTCCCACATAACAGTGCCCCCACATGGTGCTCCACAGTCCCCCACACAGTCCAGCACCATCAGTGCCCCCACAATAGTAGCCACAGCCGTAATAGTTCCCCCACATTAGTAGCCTTAGCAGCATCAGTTCCCCTAGGACGTGACAAGTACACTGGCACCACCCCATCCCCTGACAATTACACTGACAGCAGCCCTTCCCCCGAAAAGTACGCTGACAGTACCCCCTCCGCCACGGCACAACAAGTACACTGGCAGCTCTCTTTTACGCACACAATTACACTGGCAACACCAAACAAGTCCTCTGACCGCACCCCCCTCCCACGGTGCAATAAGTACACTCACAGCATGACCCCCCCCCCCCCCAAATACACTGACAGCACCCCTCCAATGGTGCGACAAGTACACTGTCGGCACCCCAAGCACCCTCTGCCCCCCAGTGTGACAAGTACAGGCCCTCCCCCATGGTGCGACAAATACACTGACAACGCCCCACAACAAGTACACTGGCAGCATCCCCCCACTGGGGCAACAAGTACACTGACAGCACCCCTTCCCTTCCTCAAAGTACACTGACAGCATCCCCAACCCCGCCTCCTGGCAGAACAAGTACACTGACACCCCCACCCCACCCACCAACAAGTACACTGGCATACTGGCAGCACCCCCCCCCCCCCCCCATGCGATAAATACACTGACAGCACCCTTCCTGACAAGTACACTGACAGCACTCCCACCCCCCCTTTGAAAAGTACACTGACAGCACCGCTACCCCGGCAAGTGTGCAGACAGCACCAAACAAGTACTCTGACAGCGTAAAACCCCACCCTCTGGCAGCACCCCCCCCCCCCTCCCCGTATACACACACAGAAGTACACTGACAGCACACACCACCATTACCAAAGTGCACTGACAGCACAACCTCAAACTCCCCCTCTTAGTGGGACAAGTACACTGACAGCACACGTTACCCCCTCTACAGCCCCGAGGGACAGCAATAGTTATGCTCCGCCGCCTGACAGTCAATGCTGGAAGCTTCTGATCCACGCCGTGGCTGTCTAAGAATGAAGCGCGATCTGACTGCAGCTACTGTGCATGTGCGAACCATACCAGGCTGGTCCACAGGCTGAGAATCTCTGCTGCGCATGTGCGAACCATACCAGGCTGGTCCACAGGCTGAGAATCTCTGCTGCGCATGTGCGAACCATACCAGGCTGGTCCACAGGCTGAGAATCTCTGCTGCGCATGTGCGAACCATACCAGGCTCGTCCACAGGCTGAGAATCTCTGCTGCGCATGTGCGAACCATACCAGGCTGGTCCACAGGCTGAGAATCTCTGCTGCACGTGTGCGAACCATACCAGGCTGGTCCACAGGCTGAGAATCTCTGCTGCACGTGTGCGAACCATACCAGGCTGGTCCACAGGCTGAGAATCTCTGCTGCGCATGTGCGAACCATACCAGGCTGGTCCACAGGCTGAGAATCTCTGCTGCGCGTGTGCGAACCATACCAGGCTGGTCCACAGGCTGAGAATCTCTGCTGCGCAGGCCTGATGGGTGGAGAAGCCGTCAAGCAAGAATTTGTCGGATCCAGAGACAACAGGATCGTCAACACGGGGGGAGGGGGAGGGGAGTATATAAGTATATACCTTCTGTAAGGCTCATATACAATGCACAAAGTATATTACAAAGTGCATTGTAATGGCTATACGAAAGTGCTTGCATGCGCTTCTCACAAGGGGACAACCCCTTGCCTGCATGTAAATGTATCAGTCTGTCATGTCATGTGATGTAAGTGAAAGTATACATAAGAGTGCTTCAGAGCAGGAAAATCGGGAATCCTGACCTAACAAAGAGCCACATGGAAGCACTTTCAGCTTTCTTGTGATGAAGATGGAGGAGAAGGAGAGATATCCCACAGTGACTGAAATCTGGATGTGAGTGGAGTGAGTCCCAAAACCGTAGGAAAGAGCATCCCTAAGTAATTCTGTATATAGAGACACATCGTAAAGGTACTAATTCAAATTACGGTGGGCCAAAGTTAGGATCACCGCACAGAAGTACGCTACCAGTCACACCCACGCATCTCCCATGCAGCGTGTTAATGCTAATCCTTTAACCCTTTCATGACTCGGCCTATTTTGGGCTTAAGGACGCAACAATTTTTGGCGGATTTTCTTCTCCGTTTATCAAAAGCCATAACTTTTTTATTTTTCCGTCGACGCGGCCGTATAAGGGCTTGTTTTTTGTGTGGCGAACTGTAGTTTTTATCGGTGCCACTTTTCGGTACATAGACTATATTGTAAAACTTTTTTTTTTTTTTTTAATGATAGCAGGGAGAGAAAACGCATCAATTCTGCCATAGATTTTTTATTTTTTTTTTACAGCGCTAATTATGCAGCATAAATAAGACATTCCATTTTTTCTGCCGACCGGTACGGTTACAACGATACCAAAATTCTTACATTTTTTTTTAGGTTTTTCCACTTTTCTGCAATAAAAACCCTTTTTTTGGAAATCTTTTTTTTTTTCTAAATGGCTGCATTCAAAGTCCTGTAACTTTTTTATTTTTTGATGTACGGAGCTCTATGAGGGCTTATTTTTTGCGAGACGAGCTGTAGTTTTTACTGGTGCCATTTTGGGGTACATACGGCTTTTTTGATCACTTTTATTGCGTTTTTAGTGAGGCAAAATGCTAAAAATTAGCATTTAGCCTCAGTTTTTTAGTGTTTTTTTAAACGCTTTTTTTCGTGCACAGTCAAAAGCATGTGCAACTTATTGTACGCGTCGTTACGGACGCGACAATACCAAATATGTGGGGGTTTATTTTTTTTTTTACCTTTTTTTATGCTAATCTGAGAAAAAGCATAAAAAAATGTTTTTTTCTACTCTTTTTTTTACATTTTTTTAATTAACTTTTTTAATCTTTGTTTTGTTTACACAATATGAGTCCCTCTGAGGGACTTTCACCACTGCCCTGATGATCGCTGTCATAAGGCATGGCAGAGCTACTGCTCTGCCATGCCTTATCGCTTATACAGCGATCTCAGGCACTGGTAATACAGGACGCCAGTGTCTGGCGTCCTGTTACCATGGCAACAGTCCGGGCTCGAGAGCCGGCCGGAGACACAGAGGGAGCCGCGCTCCCTCTGTGGACTCTTTCCCTGCCGCGATCTACTTAGATCGCGGCAGGGAAGGGGTTAACAGCGGGAGGCGCATCTCCGATGACCCCCCGCTGTTGCAGCGGGACGCCGGCTGTGACTGACAGCCGACTCCCGCTGCGGGATAGCGCGGGATCATATGTGATCCCGCGCTATCTCCAGGACTTAAGTTTACGTCCTGTTGCGGGAAGTACCAGGCTGCCAGGACGTAAACTTACGCCCTGCAGCAGGAAGGGGTTAAGTAAATAATTGCTGCCAGAATGTCTGTAGAGTGACCCCTCCCGGTCCAGGAGTGGTACCTGACAGATAAAGAGGACCGTAGGACCAGTTTCATCCTGTGTATCCTCCCTACCTCTGATCTCTGTTCTGCTTTGTCTGTGAAGAATTGTTTGCCAAAAGTTTAATACAAGTAAAGTTATACCGGGCCCTAACCGTTTCTGGGGACCTGAGGTACTATACACCAGTGTCTGTGTTTATTTTGCGCCGTGCAGCATACTGGTCTGTGGGAATAGTGGCATCATGTGTGATAACTACAACCCCCCTCATCCTGTTTATTAGTATTCCCTATCCTAGGGGTGTCAAAGGTGGCCTGCAATCCTGCTCTGGCCTTGGCTATGTGTCATCCCTTAGGGACCAGAGCCTGGTAAGTGCTGCTGTGATAAGCCAACACTTATGCCTCACAGGTCTCCATGGTTGTCAAGTGTCCCGAGTTCCCCTCTGGGGTGTTGCACTACTATGTCGTAATTTTTGAGAAAACTACCTTGGTAGGCAGAAGGAAGGGAGAGAGGAAAAGTGGAGGGCAGAAGAAAGGGTTACATAGGAGGAAGACCGAGAGGGAGGTAAGGAAGGTGGAGAGGCTGAATGAAGAAAGAAAAAAAAAAAAAAAAGGAGGGGGGGGGGAGGGGGGAGGAGAGAGAGAGAGAGAGAGAGAGAGAGAAGGGAAAGGGGTGAGGCAGAAGGAATGGAGAGAAGAAAAATGGGGACAGGTAGAAGAAAGAGAGAGAGGAAAAGAGGAAGGGAGGTAGAAGGAATGAAAATGGGAGGGCAAGAGCGGGGAGTTAGCAGGAAGGGAGAGAGTAAGGTAAGAGAGAGAGCATGAGGCAGGAGGAAGGAAAACAGGAGGGCAAGAGCAGAGAGGCAGCAGGAAGGAAGAGGGAAAGGTAAGGGAGAGTGGGAAAGCAGAAGGAAGGGAGGGAGGAAAAGAGGGGAAGGTAGAAGGAATGGATAAAGAAGATAAAGGAGGGGGGAGGCAGGAGGAATAGAGAGAGGAAACTAAAAAGGGTGGGGAGGCAAAAAGAAGGGGGGAGAGAGGAAAGTTAGAAAGCAAGGGGAGGCAGAAGAAAGGGAAAGAGATTAAGAGGGGGGAGAGCAGAAGGAAGAAATCAGGGAAAAGAGGTAGGAAGGCAAAATGAAGGTAGAGAGAAAAAGGGGGAAGCAGAATGATGAAGAAAGTAAGGTAAAGGAGGGTGGGAGGTAGGAGAAAGGGGGAGGAAGCTAAGAGAGAGGGGCAGAAGGAAGGTGAGGGAAAGGGGAGACAGAAGGAAGGGAGAGAGGAAAACAGAGGGGCAGGCAGGAGAAAAGGATAACAGTAAGGGAGGCAGAAGGAATGTAGAAAGGAGAAGAAGGAAAGAGGAAGCTAAGGGGTGGACAAAGGAAGAGAGAGGAAGGGAAAGGGCAGGAAGAAGGAAGGGAGAAAAGCTGAAAAGGGTGGAGGAAGGTAAGGGAGGGGGAGGTAGATGGAAGGGACAGTGGAAAAGAAGAGGGAAGGAGGCAGAGGAAGAGTGACAGAAAAAGTAGAGGAAAAGTGGAAAGGGGAGCTAAAGGATGGAAGAAATAAGGTAGGGATCAAGGAAAAGAAAGGGGAGTAGAAGGAAGGGAGAGAGGAAAAAGTGTGAGGAAGCAGAAGGAAGTGAGAAAGGATCGTAAAGGAGAGGAGATGCAGAAGAAAGGAAGAGAGGAAAGAGGGAGAGGAAGCAGAACAAAGGGAGAAAGGATCATAAAGGAGAGGAGAGCCAGAAGGAAGGGAGTGAGGAAAAGAGGGGAGAGGCAGAACGAAGGGAGAAAGGATCGTAAAGGAGAGGAGAGCCAGAAGGAAGGGAGTGAGGAAAAGAGGGGAGAGGTAGAAGTAAGGGAGTGAGGAAGGTACATGGAAAGGGGGAATCAGAAGGAATAGAGAGAGGAAAAGTGGGGGGAAGGCAAAAGGAAGGTAAACAGTAAGGGGGGAGATGGGGAGGAAGAAGAGTGGGGACAGAAGGAAGGGAGAAAGTAGGTTAAGGGGAAGATGGGTGGAGGCAGAAGTAAGGGAGAGAGGAAAGAGGGAGAGGAAGCACAAGGAAGTGAGAGAGGAAAGAGGGGGAGGAAGGACCATAAAGGAGAGGAGAGCCAGGCGGAAGAGAGAGAGGAATGAGAAGGGGGAGGCAGAAGGAATAGAAAGGAAAAGTGGGGGGGGGAGGCAAAAGGAAGGTAAAGAGTAAGGGGGATATGGGAGAGGAAGAAGAGTGGGGACAGAAGAAAGGGAGAAAGATGGTAAAAAGGAAGAGGAGTGGAAGCAGAAGGAAGGAGAGAGGAAAATAGGCAGGAGGTAGAAGGAAAGGAGAAAGGAAAATAAGAGTGGGTAATGCAGAAGAAAGGGAGAGCAAATGAGGCAGGAAGGCAGGTAGAGAGAGAGGAAAAGTAGGGGGACAGAAAGAAGTGAGAAAGGAAGGCAATGGAGAGGGAAAGCAGGAGGAAGGGATGGAGGAAGGTAATGGAAAGGAAGTGAGGCAGAAGAAAGGGGGAAAAGGAAGTTGTAGGAGGATAGGCAAGAGAATGGGAGATATGAAGGTAAGAAAGGGGGGAGGTGGAAAGAAGGGAGAGGGGATAATAGGAGGCGAGACAAGAGGAAAGGTTAAAGGAAGGTAAAGTAGCCTCGAGGGTAGGAGAGAGGAAGGTAAGAATGAGAGGAGGCAGAAGGAATGGAGGAAATAAAAAAGAGAGAAGGCAGAAGGAAGGGAGAGAGGAAAAGAAGGGGGAAGACAGGAGGAAGGGTTAAAGGAAGGTAAAGTAGGAGAGGAAGCAGGAAGAAGGGAGGCAGGAAGATAAAGCAAGAATGTAGGAGACAGAAGACAGGGAAAAGAGAGGAAGGCAGAAGGAAGAGAGAGAAGAGGAGGTGAGGCAAATGGCAGGAAGAGAGGAAAAGAGGGAGAAAGGTGAAGGAAAGGAAAGAGGAAAAGAGAGGGGAGACAGAAAGAAGGGAGATAGCAAAAGAGGGGGAGGCAGAAGGAAGTAGAAAGGGAGGTAAATGAATGGGAGGTAGGAGAAAGGGGAAATGAAAGGTGGAGTGGAGGCAGAAAGAAGGAAGAGAGGAAAAGAGGGGGAAGCAGAAGGAAGGGAGACAGGAAAAGAGGCAGGAGGTAAAAGGAAGAGAAAGAGGAAAAGAAGGGAGGAGGCAGAAGGCAGGGAGAAGGGAAGGTAAAGGAGAGTGGAGAGAGTAAGGTAATTGAGAGGGAAGGGAAAGAAGGACGGGAGAGTGGAAAAGAGCAGGCGGGAGGCAGAATGAAGGAAGAGAAAAAGATAACAGAGAAGGGGTAAGGCAAGATAAAGGAAGAGGAAATGAGTGGGGGCAGATAGGTAGGGAGAGAGGAAAAGTGGTTTGAGTAGAAGGAAGGGAGAAAGGAAAAGAAGGGGAGAGGCACAAGAAAGGGAGAGAGGAAAAGAGGGGGGAGGCAGAAGGAAGGGAAAAAGGAAGAAAAGGGAGAGGGGGAGGCAGTAGGAAGGGCAAAGGAAAATATGGGAGTGGGAGGCAGAAGGAAGGACGAGCGGAAAATAGGAGGTAGGAAGAAGGATCAGAGAAAGGAAAAGAGCAGCTTAGGCAGAAAGTACGTAGAAAGGAATGGAGAAAACTATTCAATGGACAGAGGAAAAGGGATGAGGCAGAAGGAACGGAGAGATGAAAAGAGCGATGGGCAGAAGGAAGGGAGAAAGGAAGGTAAAGAAGGGAGGGAGGCAAAAGGAAGAGAGAAAGGGAGGTGAAGAGAGGAAAAGATCGGCTTAAGCAGTAAAAAATTAGAAAGGAAGGGACAGAAGGAAAAGAGGGGGGAGGCAGAAGGAATGGAGTGATGAAAAGAGTGTTCAGAGGCAGAAGGAAGGTAGAAAGGAAGCCAAAAAAGGGGGAGAAAGAAGTAAGGGAGAGATAAGAGGGTGCAGGCAGAATTAAGGGAAAAAGGTGGATAGAGAGGGAAAACAGAAAAAAGGAGAAAGGGTGGTAAAGGAGAGGGGGCAAAAGGAAGAGAGAGGAAAAGTGTGGCAGGGTGGCAGAAAGAAGGCATTCTGTGCTAATCCCACTCTGCTATGTTATGCACGTCTGGTCTGTAGTGTCTTTCTTACTTTCCCTGAAGACAGTCTGGACACCTGTAGTCCCCATCTGCATCATATGCAGACCCCCTCTCCTCTTTCCTTTGACAGGTGCAGGCTCCAGACTTCTGATGTCTTATGTGTGTGTCAGGTGGGTAATGTCTGCCACTGTTCCCTGTGTAAAAAGGGCTAGTGTGGTCTTTTTCCATCGCTATATACTGATCAAGCTAAACACGGGTAGAACTGAGACTTGTTGAAGCCAATATGGCAAAGAGATTCAGGGATGATGCGCCCGCTATCCTGATTGTCGGATCTCTTTATACCTTTGACAGGCCCCCGTTGATTGGCTTCACTATGATTCAAGTACTGCAGAGTAGCGCTGTTGTTCACGCGAGATCTTTGAAACCTCGTACATGCACACTTCGCTTAGTGAGACGCTGGTCAATGAGGGGCGACAGACCACATAATGGTAATGCCTTGACATGTGCCTCTACTGATTTAGCTATGCCTTTTAATTATTGAAGACCCCAAGCTGCCATACCTGCTGCTCCTAACTGACAGGTATAGTATACACCCGAAAGTGGGTGTGTTTTATTTTATATGATTGGTGTTCTTTTTGTATTAAAGGTGTGTATATTGTGCTTGCTAATTAGCTTGACAAAGACCACTATGGTGGTCGAAACATTGCCTGTTCTGTGTGGAGCAAATAAAGTTCTTTTCTAACTCGTGAAGATACTCGTGCACCTTTTTTACTGTTTCTTGTATGTCAGTACACTGTCTGCCCCTTTCCCTTTGGTGTGAGGACACTTGCAGTAGCAATGGTTTATCTGTATGCCTGTGAGCTCTGAGTGGGGTTTCTGTGTTGGGTTTTGCTGTCACCCTAGGGTTTGGCTTTTATGCATGATGTGTGGTGCGTGTCTGTGCAGGTGGCCGGACATAGTGTGTAAACAGCCTGTTCTGTGTTGCATGCAACCCCTTGTGTGTTGGTGTGAACAGTGACATGTTCAGTGTCTGTGTAGGTTTCCAGACACCAGGTGTGAACAGTCCTGTTCTGTGAGTTGGCGTGAGCTGCGTCCTGGCCCTTGGTGTTCTGTGTGTGCATTTGTGTGAGATCTGTGGGTGACAGATCCAATGTGTCCATGCTGAGGCACGGTGTGCCCGGCGGACATAACAGAGGGGAAGAGGCAGGAGGAAGGAAAAGAGGAAAAGGAGGGGGGCAGAGGGAAGGTATAAAGGAAGGTAAATGAGGGGAAGAGGCAGGAGAAAGGGAGAGAGGAAAAGAGGGGGGCAGAATGAATGAGGAAAGGAAGGCAAAAATGTACCAATCATCACGCTGGGCATGAATATACTAAAGAACTGCTCTAAGCGCTGCAGAGTAATGTGCCCACAGTGTCCCAGCCCAGCGAGCTGTACTAAAGAGCACTATAGAAGCCCTGTCAGCTCAGCAGTGGTTTGCCACATAGGAAGAGCCCGTGTGAAGGACGTCTGACCGGTTTTAGTTCCGCCACAGTCAGAATGTGTCCTATGGTTCCAGACACGGCCGCGCCTATGAGGCTGTAGTAGAGCCCATCCCCATAGATCGTCACCGATATCTACACTTTGCAGATGTTACAGACAACGACAACTTCAGTAGACTTTCTGGTAACATTCATATCAGGCATTCATTCCTTAACTTCTCTATCTCTGTTTGGAAGATGTGCCTGCCAGTCCAAGTTATCTGGTGGCTGCTCTACACGGTTGTTCGTGGAGGAAAGGAGGGAAGCAAACGTTTTTTTTTACTTTCCTTCCAGGACACGCTGACTTCTGACCTAGCCGGCATAATTTTCACTCACGATCTCTAGGCCTGTCCTCCTTCCGGGTCTGCGGAGTCTGCCACCCTTCTGCTCGGAGGACTCCTGAGCTAAACCCAGGCTGGGCTCTGCTTGAGCTTATCTCAGACTGGCTGCTCTGAGCCGAAGCTTGGCCCCTCACGTCCTTCCTTTCCGACTACATTTTTTTTTCTGATCCTCTTCTCTCCCTCTTGACCAAACATCACCCTGCCCCCTAACCAATCCTAACCCAGACATGGACAACTGACAAGACACAGTGCAGGTTAGGGGGACCTGGGTACGGACATACACAAGTTAGATAACACAGACATACTTATATAGACACACATGGACATTCCACATGAGGTAGCTGAATACGGGCTCTGGGGGCCCAAACTCTGGGCCACTACAACTACACAAGCCAACTATGTCCGGAACTAGAAAATAGCAACAAGGTCAACTAGTTTCTGCTTCACTCTAAAACCTCAAGAATATTAAAGACTCCCAGCCACCTACTCTTTGTCTACTAAGCTTGTGGAGTGATAGTAGGTGACCCGCTGAGTCCGGGGATGTAAGTGTTGTACTTACCTCACCTGTTATTCCACCGGTGACAGTGCTGGAAGCTGATGCTCAGTGCATTAAACGGTGCCACTAAGTAGTCAGCCCATTATAGAATTAGAGCGAATGTACTATTCAGTGAGTCCCACAATGCATTCTGCAGCGGCTTCCAACTCTCACACCGAGGGACAATGGGGAGGTAAGTATAACATTTACATCTATGGACTCAGTGGGTCACCTACTGTCAGCCCATAAGCTTAGCTCACAGGACTAAAAGTAGGTGCAGAGTCAATAAGACCATTATAGCTCTTAAACACAAAGTAAGGCTACATTCACACGGCCGTGAATCTCACACGAGTTTTGTGTGTTGCGGGATGCACAAAGCTCGCAAATATGAACTCCATTCTTATAAATGGAGACATACACACGAGCGATGCTGTGAGGGAAAAAAAAATGCTGCATCTCCTATTTTTTCGCGGCCCTTGGAAGGCATCGCCCATTGTTTTCCTTGGGCCAGTTAAAACACATCGCAGGCTTAGAAGCGATGCAACAAGCTCCAGCCTTTGGCCTATGCAGTGGACATGAGTCATATGGAAGCATGGCTCTGATACTGGAGGCAATCAAACAGAACGATCATGAGTGGCAGATATGCTGCGGTTTCATGGTTGTAGCGCTGCTTGCAGGTTTACAGGGCGGGTTCACCAGCCGAGGCACCAACAACCGCTACAAAGTCAAGGAACGACCCCTGAGGAAATCATATGTACCTGCTAAAGAGAATGGGAAGAATACGCCATTGGTTGAGCCGAGTAAAGTCAATTACCTCCGCTTCATATCCAGTTGAGCCTGATGAAGAACTTTGTAGAAGCTCTTGATGAAGAAGGTCGGGCATTCAATCATTTGAAAGACATGTTTTCCAAATTGAGCGACGGAAAACTAAAAGACGGCGTATTTGTTGGGCCACAAAGCAGAACATTACTGACAGATCCAACCGGGGGCACTAAACTCACAAATCTCAAATTAGCCGCTTTCAAAGTGACTGCATGGCTTTTTGGGCAACAGAAAAGACAATAACTAAGTATCCCCAGTGAGTGATCTATTGGGCAGCTGCACGGACAGCTCCGAAAATGAGTATTTTTATATTCCGACCTTGATTTCTTTGGTTACCTTCAGTGATGAGAAAAGCTTCATCATCCCATTTGGCCAAACACGTTTGAACATTACATTTGTAAATCTTAGTGCTTTTGTTGGTCCAATGCTCCTAAATACATTACCAGAAAAACATTATTGAGTTCTGTCACTTTTTTGCATTTAAAACCAGTCATTATTTGGCTGTATTGTATAACACTTGTAGCAGGGTGAGAGGTGAAGTGAGGAATGGAAGGTATAGATCACGGAGGTTACTAGCATCCATGATGTAGATCCTGTCCGTTCCTCACTTCGGTACGGAGTTCCACCTGAGCAGGACTGGTGGTGGACATAAATTGGTGCAGCTGACATGTTCAGGGAGCTGGAGACACCGCCTCGAGCTGGAGACACCGCCCCGAGCTGGAGACACCGCCCCGAGCTGGAGACACCGCCCCGAGCTGGAGACACCGCCCCGAGCTGGAGACACCGTACCCCGCAGCAGGGAAGGTGGGCTGAGACTTTGCCTTATTGAACTCTAAAGGACTTGTGTTACTATTGCTGGACTGCTGATTTAAAAGGATTTTCCTTGAAGTTTATGTTATCTGGAGAATGCCAGTACTTTATGTTTTGTTCATCCCTCAGCATTTGGTCGTGGCCTGGTGTGTTTCCCCCTGCACACTGTGCAAGACAATTTTTTTTAACAGCTAGGCGGCTCATGGTATCTTTAGTGCGCTGAATTCAAATATGATATCCATTTTTTCTGCCATGTAAGGTTTCCCAGTTATGGGGAATAATGTAATCCAGTTGCCGCTGTCCCTTTTTTTTTAGAAATCTGCCTATACAAATAATCCAGTCGGCTCGCCATTAACCTTGTGTAATAAAAAGAACAAAACTGATTGCACAACTATTTGGTAATCACTGTTACACGCCGCGCTGACTGAACACTACAAGGGTAGGTTTATGTAACATATAGGGTATGTCTCCACCCGGCATCAATGCTGTGGATCATCCACCAGCAAGTTATCATTAATGAGCAGTGTTTTTACAGGTCAGTGGTTAGACTGGGACTATTTTACAAAATGTAATATCAATATGGCCGAGCGGTGCGGATGCTTGAACAACCCAGACAGTTCACAACAAAGGCACAGTTCAGGAAAATAACATCCTTGGTAAAGTGGGCCTATCACAAGTATTTGGTAGTGAAGCTTGGTGACCAAGATAAGCAGTGGTGCCACACATCATCTGTGTGTCATGCAACACTCATCTCACACAGCGGCTGAAAGGCAAGAGTAGAACGCCATTCGCCATCCAATGGTATGGCGAGAACAAACAGACCACCATACTGACTGTTATTACTGCATGACGAATACCAAAGGTTTCTCCAGTAAACAGAAAGATAAAATTCTGTATCCAGATGTACCTTCTGCAATATCACCTGTGCCTCATGATGCCAGATTACAGATTCCTGATCCAATGGGAGGATTGCTAATGGCCTCTGGCTGGGCAGCATCCCTGGGACTACTATGGTGGTCACTATTACTACTCGGACCAATATAGGGGACACTTTAACTACTGAGGTCAATATGAGGGTCACTGTTACTACAGTGGCCACAATGGAGGGGGGGGGGGTCACTATTACTACTGAGACCACAGGGGGGGATAACTATTACTACTGTGGCCACTATGGGGCTCATTATTACTACTGAGGCTACTGTAGGGGTCACTATTGGGGCTCATTCCCATGGACACAAGCAGATAACAAACATTGCCTATACCCGTGTTTTTCACCTGCTCTGGTGTGTTTTTAAGTGAATACACTGCATATTGGCATATGAAAGAAGAAAGTAGACAGGCTCATTGAAAGGTGCACAAATAAGCCAGATTCCTGCATCCTCACTGCGTATTTGTGCCCCCCATTCACTTCATTGGCTTATTGCAGTGTGTAATACGCCCCAACAAGGTCATGCTGGGTTTTTTAACAGGATTTACATCATGTGAAAAAATATACTCATGTGAGCAAACCTATTGCAATCAATGGGTTCTATTCTGCACACAAGACATCTCAGTCATTGAAGACCCTTACAAAGAGAAGTACAATCCCAATATGATGGGCAGCTCTTGCTGGTTCTTACAGAGGGAAAGTAATGTTTCCTACAGGAGCGTCCAAACTGTAAATAAAGGAAATGGTTCATAACTTGAAAATAAGATGTGCCGCTATTATCCAACGTTACCAGCGGAATCAGCAGGTTTTAATTATACAGAAACGTATCAATATATGAAATAAAAAAAAAAAAAAGTGTTGCACAGTGTATACCCTCACATTAGGGTGGATTCACACCAGCGTGTTTATGTGCATACAAAAACACGTTCCTATTAGAACCATTGGTTACCTATAGTGTGTTCACATGTCCGTGTTTTACAGGCGTGCAAACGCACATACCTGCAGAACATAGGGCGTGCGTGCACCATAGGTCCCTGGTGCGCATCAATATTCCCCAGCGGGGAGACACCTTGTCACTGAACACTGTGACAGCACTGTCAAGGTGATCAGTGCCAATAGGACTCCCCGTGGGGAGTAAATAATCCCCTGCCACAGCTGTCACAGCTGTGGCAGAGGATCGCAATGCTCTCTCATTGCTTTCAATGGGACCAGCACTTCTGCAGTCCCATTGAAAGCAATGGGCTTCTGGCAAGCCCTGCAGGGATTTTTGGGGAAGGGCTATAAATATGTAAAAATGTTAAAAATAAAAAAATTATACTCACTTCTCAGCTGCCGGGGCTCAGGCGCATCTAGCCTGTCTTCTTCCTGCCCTGCTCTGAAGCTTTTCAGCAGACGGGGATTTAAAATCCCCGCCTGCTGAAAGGGCTGTATCTGATTGTCTGAGAGCTCAGCCAATCACAGGCAGTGAGGCCTACATCACTGAGTTGAGCAACCTCTGTGACACATATCTTCCATCCCTGACTTCTCTCACCCTGCTACATACCCTCCCCCTCTGCCCCAAGCCGGGGGGGGGGGGGGGGGGGGGGGCTGGGCACCAACTGCACTGAACAATGGACCCTTGAAAGGGCATCTGCATTGCCATGTAGTTTACCTGGCCTATGTCCTACATCGAACTCAAACTCCTGTAAGGCCAAAAACCACCTTGTAATTCTTGCATTGTTGCCTTTTCTTTTACTCAACCATTTCAAGGGGTCAGATACTAACTTACATGTCCTCCCTAGGAGATAATACTTCAGTGATCCCAGCGCCCACTTTACAGCTTATCCCTCTTTCTCAATGATGGCATACCTTTTCTCACAGGGAGACAGTTTCCGGCTTACAAACATCACTGGATGCTCTTCTCCATTCACTTCCTGCGACATGACGGCCCCCAGTCCTACATCTGACGCATCTGGCTGCACTATAAACATACATCATCTACAACAGCCGTTTTAGGACTTGGAACGCCTGTTCTGCCTCTGATGACCACTGAGCCATCACTGACTGTTCTCCTTTGGTTAGCTCTGTTAAGAGGGCTGCTATTGTGGCAAAATTAGGAACAAAGCACCGGTAATACCCCACTATCCCCAAGAATGCTCTCACTTGTTTTTTTGTTAATGGACGGGGCCAATCTTGTATGGCTTCCACTTTGTTGATTTGAGGTTTGATCAACCCCTTCCCACTATGTAGCCGAGGTATTTGACTTCCTCCATTCCAATGGCACATTTTTGGGGGTTAATTGTAAACCCAGTCCTTCTAAGGGAATCTAGTACAGCCGGCACTTTCCCTAGGTGACTATCCTAATCTTGACTAAATATGATAATATCATCCAGGTATGCCGCTGCATACTTCCTGTGGGGATGTAATATTCTATTCATTGCCCTCTGAAAGGTCGCTGGAGTGCCTTTTAACCCGAAAGGCATCCTTACATATTGGAAACAGCCTTCGGGAGTGGGAAAAGCTGTTTGTTCCCTTGCCTCGGCTGACGGGGGGATTTGCCAGTACCTTTTTGTTAAATCCTGGGAAGTTGTATCTGGCTGGCCCTAGCCTCTCGATCAGCTCATCTACTCTTGGCATCGGGTTGGCATCTGATTTTGAGACTTCATTTAGTTTCCTGAGGGTTTTGGCACTAGCACAATGGGACTTGACCACCCGCTCTTTGACTCCTCGATTACCCCAAGGGTCAGCATTTTCTTCCCGAGATACTATCGCTCTGCGGGCCTCTGGAATCCTATAAGGTTTTACATTGACTGTTGTGGGGGTCTGTAATAATTTCAGGTTTAATGATGTTAGTGTGCCCAGGTAACTCTGCCTACAGTGGAATACGGATCTGTTTACACTCTTCACTGCTGTTTTGGGGGTTTTGACAGTGTTTCTGCTACTGTCACGTCATGGATGCCACTGCTTGTCTCCAACGCCAGGCGAGGCGAGGTCAGGGAGTCTCGCTCTTTCTAGGATTTTAATAAATTCACATGATACAACTGTACGGGCTTTCTTTTTCCTGGCTGGTGTACTTTGTGGAAAAGGTAGGGGAAGTAAACTACAATCTCATATGGATCTTGCCACTTGGCGAGGAACTTGCTCTCTACTGTAGGCACCAGGACTAACGCCCGGTCCCCTGGACTGAACGGTCTGACCTTGGCTGACCTGTTATACACCCTGGCTTGTCTTTCTTGTGCCCTGAGGAGGTGTTCTCTCACCAGCGGCACTTTGGCTATCCTTTCCTGCATTTTTGCCACATGCTCAATGACACTACTATGTGGTGTAACTTCATTCTCCCAGGTTTCCTTGGTGATGTCCAGCAATCCAAGGGGTTGCCGTGCATAGAGTAACTCAAAGGGTGAGAGCCCCATGGAGGCTTCAGGTACTTCTCTAATAGAGAACACCAGGCAGGGCAACAAACAGTCCCAATCGCGACCATCCTTCTCTACTACTTTTTTCAACATATTTTTTAGAGTTTTGTTGAATCTTTCTACCAGCCCATCGGTCTGCGGGTGGTAGACAGAAGGACGCAATTGCTTAATCTGCGAGAGTTTACACAGTTCCTCCATAATCTTGGACATAAAAGGTGTTCCCTGATCAGTCAATATCTCTTTAGAAAGACCAACCCGGGAAAACATGTGGGACAATTCTCTTCCAATGCTTTCGGACGAGGTGTTTTGTAGCAGAACCGCCTCTGGATATCTGGTTGCATAATCTACGATTACCAGTATATACTGATGACCCCTAGCGCTTTTTACTAGGGGCCCCACAATGTCCCTTGCAATCCGTTCAAAGGGTACCTCAATTATCGGCAACGGTACCAATGGGCTTTTAAATTGAGGAACAGGTGCGGTCACCTGGCAAACAGGACAGGACTGGCAAAATGACGTTATCTCACGAATGCATCCTGGCCAAAAGAACCTTTGTAGCATGCGCTCCTGTGTCTTGTCTGCTCCCAGGTGACCCCCCAATACATGTGTGTGAGCCATATCCAAGACTCTGCGTCTATAGCAACCAGGTACCAGCAGTTGTTTCACTACCTCACCTCGTACTTGTGTTACTCGGTACAACAATTCATTATACAAAGCGGGAAAGCGCCCCTCAGCCCCCACATTTCGGGCAGTACCATTGACCACCGAAACATTTTCAAATGCATTTTTCAACCTGGGATCAGTGATTTGGGTGGACCGAAAGTCACTCAGAGCCACCTCCAGATCAAGCTCCTGTGGTTATGGGACTTCGTCATCATCCACAGTCACACCTGCAAAGGGAAAGTTATTGGTAGCAACAGAATTGTCCATCAGAGGGTCCAATGTACCCTTATCGAGTCCTGCAGTATCCATGGGATCGCCGGGGCGTGACACCTTCATCCACAGGTCCCAAAACAAGGGAAAGTCTCTTCCAACAATCACAGGGTGGAGTAATTTTCCCACCACTCCAACCTGATGCTGACGAGTCCTAGAGTCTGTGGTTATCAATACCTGGGCAACCGGGTACTCTCTGGTATCCCCATGAATGCACACCACCCCCAACCTTCCTTCAGGGGTGAGCACGTGTGGTAGGGAGGCGTCTATCAATGTGACCAGGCTCCCTGAGTCGACGAGCGCAGCAACCTGGGCACCGTTCACTGTTACCTGACATATCTGTGGCTGTTGGTCTCTTGAAGGAACTGCGCCACATGCGGGGTGAGCCCATAACGAGCAGCGGCGTCAATATGTACATTCCATTGGTTCAACTCGGGTAGGACAGTAAGCTGCAATATGCCCAGGTGCCTGGCACTCGCAAACAAGTACGTGGAGCTACTTGGTTCCTTCTGGAATGCTCTGCATCAGACCGGGTATCCCCCCTTAGGTTTAGGGTCATGGCACACAGATCCCACAGCAGCAGACACCTCCTCCGCAGTGAGGTACCTTTCCACCAGACTTACAAGCGCATCTGCATCTAGTGGATCTCCCTGAGCAACCCAACGCTGCATGGCTCTGGGCAGGGTCTGCATGAACCGGTTCATCACCACTTTCTCCACCATTTGTGCAGGGGAGGAAGACTCTGGTTGTAGCCACTTCTGGGCCAGGTGTAGCAGGTCAAATATCTGGGACCTGGGAGGTTTGTCCGGGCGGTACCTTTAGTTGTGGACCTGTTGAGCTCTGACCACCATACGAACTCCCAGGCGAGCAAGGATTTCCGCTTTGTTTGCCATATTCACGTGCGTCTTGCTGTGTCAGGTCATAGTAGACCTTCTGAGGCTCCCCAGTCAAGTAGGGGGGCTAGCACCTCCACCCACTGCTCTGGAGGCAACTTTTCCCTTTCTACTACTTTCTCAAAGCTGGTGAGGAAAGATTCCATGTCGTCTTCTGGGGTCATTTTCTGCAATGCCCCTCTTACCGTCTTTAGTATGTCCATACTGGTCTTTTTACTGAAAAGACCTACAGTCCCCTCTTTGACAGTCTCAGACAGTATAGCCATTTGCTTCATCCGGAGTTGGTTGGTGTCCTGTTGTTGTAGATTTGCTTGCACCAACTGTTTCACCACCTCCTCCATGCTTGTAGAGGCTCCTATTGCTGTTTTCACCCAGGACATTTATTAGTGGATCTTTTTTTGCCAGCGCAATCCTCCACCACTTGTGACGCTCCGGGGGGTTTAAACATCAGGCAAACAACAACAGTCCGTTGGTGTTTGTTTATTCACACGAGAGGTTAAACATAAACAGCTGGTATCCCAGTAAGAAGGGGATCAGAAGTCCTTCAAGGTCAATGCAGTAAGTAGTCTGAACATCTGAATGTCCTTGTTATCCATAGCAATAAACCATATAGCAGCGGTGGTTCTGCTTCAGGCAGCTTTTATCAGCTTGAAGTGGGGCCTCCTTGGTAGTAACCTCTTAGCAGACCTGTGAGCAGCTTCCTCTAGTCAGTAGTAGCGTGCACAGGGATCTCATCAGCCTCCGGGGAAGACAAACTCCTGTTTAATCTTCCACAGTGCACATGTCTGAAGCTCTCAGACACAGACACACACACAGACACAGACACACAGACAGACACACACACATAGACACAGACAGACACACACACAGACACAGACAGACACACACACAGACACAGACAGACAGACAGACACACACACACACACACACACCACCTCCTGCTCTGCAGACTGACTCCTTTTACATCTAGGTGCCTGAGCTCCACCTGGATCCCTGGCTCAGGTGAAAACCTGTACTGGAGAGAGGATGCGAGGCCTACATCACCGAGTTGAGCAACCTCTGCGAGACATATCTTCCATCCATGACTTCTCCTCTCACCCTGCTACAGTATGTGTATATATATATATTTTTTTTTTAACACAACAGGGATGATTTTCAGGAAAGGGCTTATATTTAAACCCCTTCCCCCAAAATTACAGCAAGGGGTTGCCAGCAGCATGCATGTTTGTGCATGTACATGATGCGTGGTTTTGTGTGCACCTATGTACAGCACACGCTCATGTGAATGCATCCTTAGTGCTGTATATCTCAGGAATGTGACGTGATAGAATCTAATTGTTGCACTGAATTCAGCATCTCAAAATTCGGTGAATAGGTGAACCTATTGGCAAACCAGATACAGAAAAAAAGGTTACATTTGTTGACTAGTGTAATGAATGTTAAATTTGTAGGTTTCTTAAATGGTTAGAAAATAAAGGTTTTTCCTATGTCTTTCCAGAATAAAGTAAACAGATGGAAATGTATATCTTATCAATAATTTGTACACTGTTCACACACATTTGACATTGTGCAGTTGAAAATGTGAAAAAAATTAGAATTTTCTTCAACATTTTCAAAATTTTGGTGCCATTATTAAATATACAAAAATCCTATTGGTCAGTTTTAACCACCTAAGTGAACTAGGACATGTGGTGAGAAAACCTTTCCAGAGTTATTCCATGTTAAAGTGACACGTCAGATTTCGAAAATTTGGCCTGGTTATTGTGTTCATTTATTGTAGTTTTGATGGAGGCAAAAATATCAAACAAGGGTTTTTAATAACATTTCGAACAAAAGAGGGGAAAAGTGCACAAAAATGTTTATTTTTTTCAACTATTTTAAACTTTACATTTTTTTTAATGTTCTGTAGGGTACGTGAACCTGCAGTCTCAAAATCTCTCAGATAATGATAATCTTTATTTATATGGCGCCAACATATTCTGCAGCGCTTACAAGACGGGGACAGATAGAAAACCCCGGTTCCATGTAGTAATCAGCTGATGGAGACAGTTTAGCGCTAAAAAAGGAGTGAAAAGTGTCAGGGTCATTTAGGGTTGTGAGACAGTGAGGAGAGGAGCGGTGAAGCAGGCTTCTTTGGCACGGTGGAGGGCGAGGTTGTAGGTTCTGAGCATGAATTTAAAGTGGATCAAGTCTGTGGACATTTGCACCTCCCTCCACAGCTATTCAGTACAGCTAGAACACCGCCAGATGAAGCCCATTTGAGGCATGAGCCAGGGTTGGTAGATAACTGCTACTCGCATGGACAGTGGACGGAAAAGTCGTAAGGTATGTACCTCAAACAATGGGAAAGTGAGTGAGGTTATCGGGGTTGGAGAGAACCTGGTAGGTACATTGTGGGAGAGAAGAGCATCTACTCCTCCACCACACCTGTTTTCCGGTCTTAGGGTGTGGAAGAAGTACAGGCCATTGTAAGACAATGCAGCAGGGGAGGCAGTGACGGTATCCACGTTTCTGGGAGCTAGCAGATTTAGAGATTTAACTGTGAAAAAGTTGTGGATGGCGGGGAGTTTGTTGCATGCTGACTGGCAGTTCCAGAGTGCACAGTTACAGGGAAGGGTATACGTGGACTAATTGTTGAGCTTGAAGGTGTCTAAGTGAGGCAGGCGGGGGGGGGGGGGTAATAGGAGCAATAGAGGGTGTACCAAGTGCGGCATCCTAGTGGGGGAGACCCCGGGCATAAACAAGATGGCGGTCACAGGTGGCTCTGTGAGCTCTCTCTCTCCACAAAATGGTCGCGCGAGGTGGTTAAACAAGAATTGGGACTTAAATCGTCAAATGCCGAGAGGTTTTTGTCACGGGTGACGCCAGTACCTTTAGGCTGTCAACTCTTAGTGGATGGCATGAAAATAAGTGAGACAAGACAAACCCAAGGTACCCCGTTTTACTAACAGTCTTACTTTTCTTTTTCTCTGAGAACAGTTGTGCTAATTTCTGTCTAATACAGGATGATCCGCTGACTTCAGGATTTGCTAGGACCTTTCCCAGAGTTCTCTTCAATGCCCTCGCTCGCTCTATTTTAGCTTTTCCTTTTACGGGATTCCAGTCAGTTTGAGTTATCTAGGCGTTTGTTTGAACTAGTTGGTGAGGCAGACTATGGGGGTAATGGAGACTTGGGTGGGGCCCGACTTTTCCCTGTGACTGTAGAGGAGCAGAGGCTCGTCACACTCCCTGTTTTAGTACTATGATCCCAACGTCTTCTCCTCCACACTGCACTGGTGTGGAGACACTTCACGAGCTTCCTTCCGACTGACTCTGCTTCTCATCAGATTGTGACTGGACTTTTCCTCAGCCTCCTCTCTGACTGACTTTCTCTGACCGAATGGCTTGCGGACTCACGTTCTTCACGCTCCAGCTCGGTCTGACTGACTGGCTGAATGACTCAGACTTTTTTTCTCATTGACTGGAACTGATTTTACTGCTCAAACTCTTCGACTAAAAACTAACTCCTCCCCACATCCCAACTTGCACTGCTCTCTTTTCCCGGGCTTGGATCCCGTCTTCCAATCAGCAATCAGTAGGACAGTAACAATCAGGAGATAGACGTTGCCGGACAGATTAGGATGTCATCTGTTAAGTAAAGGGGAGAAACAGGGTTTCTGACTGACAATCCCAAAAATATCTCTTAAGGAGAACATAAACGGGAGTGTTAAAGATTAGTGAATGTGTGACATCCTGTAGGACTTTCTGGGCAACTACACAAGCCAAGCCATGTTTTACCAAAACCTCCATCACATCTGGCAGAGTCTGTAGAGGAATGTGCTTTGTCATAGAATTATAGAATGGTAGAGTTAGAAGGAACATCCGGGGTCATCTGGTCCTCCGGGGTCATCGGGTCCTCCGGGGTCATCGGGTCCAACCCCCTGCTCAGTGCAGGATCACTAAATCATCCCAGACAGATGTCTGTCCAGCTTTTGTATGAACACTTCCATTGAAGAACTCCCCACCTCCTGTGGTAACCTGTTCCACTCATTGATCCCCCTCACTGTCTAATATCTAATCTGTGTCTCCTCCCTTTCAGTTTCATCCCATTGCTTCTAGTCTTTCCTTGTGCAGATGAGAATAGGGCTGATCCTTCTGCACTGTGACAGCCCTTCAGATATTTGTAGACCGCTATTAAGTCTCCTCTCAGCCTTCTCTCCTGCTAAACATTCCCAGATCCTTTAACCGTTCCTCATAGGACATGATTTGCAGACCGCTCACCATCTTGGTAACTCTTGTGAACTTGCTCCAGTTTGTCTATGTCTTTTATAAAGTGGGGTGCCCAGAACTGGACCCAGTATTCCAGATGAGGTCTGACTAAGGAGGAGTAGAGGGGATAATGACCTCACATGATCTAGACTCTATGCTTCTCCTAATACATCCCAGAATTGTGTTTGCCTTTTTGGCTGCTGCATCACATTGTTGACTCATGTTCAGTCTATGATCTAGTAGTATACCCAAGTCTTTTTCACATGTGCTGCTGCTTAGCCCAATTCAATGTGCTTTCTTCATTTTTCTTGCCCAGATGTAGGACTTTGCATTTCTCCTTGTTAAATACCATTCTGTTAGTCGCCGACCACTGTGCAAGCTTTTCTAGATCTTTTTGAATACTCTCTCTCTCTTCCCTAGTGGTACTATGATACTTTTGCTCCTGATGAATTGTGTAAACGAGGAAACGCGTTGAGCCTGGCAGACGAGAGCTTGATGTATAACGGAATCGATATGGATTCCTTCTATATTGTCTGATACTACATGGGACAACAAGGATCATAGTTACCAGAATATCACTACTGTGACAACTATAGCAGGTAACCACTACTATACCTGTGTGACTGCTTAAGAAGAAACGTATAAGTAAATACATCATCTGAACACACATTCAGTTTTCTTTTATGAAGCCTTCACCTTTCCTTGTAGGATTTTATAATAAAATTAAATAAGTTATATTTTATTTTAGGATTTCAGCCATTGAAATAGCCAATTAGTTTAATGAGCTGAAGATTTGTTCTTTTCCTGCACAGGAGCACAGAGCACGCTGCATTATTATTTGTGCAGCGAAATGACCCGCCAAACATGCCCATGTCAAGGCTTGTGTGGATTCAGCTTAGCAGATTTCAGTTCACTTCAGTAGAATTAACGGCCCATGCTAAAGGTGGAAAGACAGGTTATTGGGTGTTTAGACCATTTCTATCCACTGTAGACAGGGAGGATTTGCGCACACAAGCCTCATGGTTTATTGTCCCCCTCCCCCTTGTAGAATAATATATGCAGCGTGCGGCTCATGTCGTGCTATAACAGGAGATCTGCGCCGGTGTAGCCGATGCGACGTGTCATAAACTATTCTATGCATGTGTAATCATGGAGTCACATGACACAAGGACCCGTCTCCACTTCTGCAGCTGTCATAACAAGGCGCAGGAATAGGGAGACATTACTGGCACTCCTGAAGTAGGATGGGCTGGAAGCTAATTAACCAGATAATATGCGAATGAGGCGAATATTCAGTATTGTGATGAAGACCTGAGATCCAGCATGAGCCGTGTCTGGTTACAGGTACAGAGATAGCAGGCAGATGCGTGGCCACAATGACTCCCCCCAGTGGCCGTTCCTCACAGGCTTCTGCATGAACTTTCAGACTTGTGCGCCACCCAGATGCTGCACCAGTCTTAAGGCCCATTTATACTGAGCGATGATCACTCAACAAAAAAAAAGCGCTAAAAAGCGATTGAGCAATAATCATTGCATCTAAACGCGCGGCCATTGTGCACTGCTAGCTGGTGGTTAAATTCAGGCCAACCTAAAAATCGTTGTGCAGTCTTATCAGCAGTTCTCCGCAGTTAGTGCTGATAGCATAGTTTCCCGTCGGAGAACAAAGGAGCTGAATGCAGATAAGAGCCCTCCGGCTATTAACTGCTTTCAGCTAAGGCTTCATTTGCACACTAAATAGCTATAAAGTTCCTGAGAAGCTACTTAATAGTTTATGCAAAATGATCGCTCAAAGCTGTCACTGTCAGCGATCATCGCTCCGTGTAAATGGGCCTTAACTAAAGTCTTCCAAAGGGGGAGATCTGCAAAACAAAGGACGCCCCTCATGTGTCTTCCACGTTTTTTTTAACCTACTTTAACATTTTTCTAAAGTGACTTTACAGTCGATCTTATTAAAGACATGCACAAGAGTTGAGAAAGAAACTCAATAAATGCTTCATATTCATTAGAACCCTTTATAAACACGCAGAATCAGAGCCGCAGTGGAAGTTGAGCAGCTCCGCGTTTCAGATTTTATCATCTTCACAGCAAAATTTTAAAACAAAGAATACTGGTGTCCTTTTACCTCCGCCGTGAAGCGGCATATTGCAGAAGAGTGTCTAATGCCTAGTGAGCAGCTCCCCCTGCTGGTGGCTTCAGGCAGCTAGGATGTTATCATTAAATTACTATGCTGATGGCGCCACAAACTGGCATACATTGGGGCATATGTGCTATTGTTTCTACATCAATTTTATAGCCCATGTAGGTTTCCAGCCGACACACGGAAAAGCCAGCAGATGCAGCAAATACTAAGTCACGGGAATACTGGCACGCAGTGTACAATATGAAATGCTGGTCCGAGCTGCATTTATTGCCTGGCAACTCAGAAGGCCGGCTAGAAACACGTGGGCTGCATTATGCAGAGCTTGAAAGCATGCACCCTTAGATAATGGGGGTCTCGGAAAAAGTATATAGGCGTCCACCAAGAAATTGTGGTAAAGAACAAAAACAGTCAAATTTAAGGTCCTTTTATACAGGACGAGCGTCGGGCAAATGATGCGACACTCGCCCCTGTGTCCTCGCTGCAGTGCTCCTGCATGGGAGCTGGCTGGTTCACGGAGCGGCCAGCAGGGGGAGGGGCAGTGCAGGAGACTTCTCTCCTCTCGCTCTCACGCCCCCCTCCATTGTGATACACAGCGGCCGTTCGCTACTGAACTGCGGCTGTTCACACTGAGCAATGAGCAAATCGGCCATTGTTTATGCAGCATAAGAGATGAAGCTCATCGGTCATCGCTCAGTGTAACCATCTTCTGTGGGCAGCCGAGGACCGCAGAAACCACGCTGGAGTTTTGGAGAGTAGCGGGAGGGACCTGGACCAAGCCTACTAGACAAGTATAATAAGACATCCCCTAGCACATCTTTTGGGGCAAAAAATAATATATGACAGGGTCTTTTTCGGGGAAAAATAATAATCGTTATTTGTATAGCACTAATTAATTCCACAGCGCGTTCAAAGCACGGGGAAACACAAACGATAATTACATGTTGTATACAATTATGTGGGGGTAATACAGGAGGTACAGGGGCAGGAGACGAGGCACGAAGGAGCACAGTGTGAGGACTGCGCGGGGTATTCAACCCCTTAGTGACGGAGCCAAATTTTGAAAATCTGCCATGTGTCACTTAACATAGCCTAACTCCGTAAAGGCTTTACATATCCAAGTGATTCTGACATGTTTTTTCACCACATGTTGTACTTCATATGAGTGGAAAAAATAGACGGATAGTATTTATGGATATTTATTAAAAGCGCCAATATAGGGAACATTTTGAAAAAATAGTCATTTTTTTTCACATTTTCAACTGTAATTATGCAAATATGTGCAAACATACTGTACAAATTTTTGCTAAGGTATATATTTCCATCTGTTAACTTTATTCTGGAAGCACATTTGAAAACTTGTTGTTTTTTTTTTAACCATTTAGGAGACGTACAAATTTAACATTACTTTTCAGCATTTTGAGGAACCCTTTGTTTTCCTGCACCAAGCCAAGTTTGCAAAGGCTCATGAGTGTCAGAATAATAGATACCCCCCCAAATGACCCCATTTTAAAAACTACACCCCTTAATGTATTCACTGAGGGGTGTTATGAGTATTTTGACCCCACCATTTTTTTCCTGGAATTAATTAAATTTAGAGGAGAAAAAGTAAAATTTCATATTTTTACAAATATATCATTTTAAAGACATATTTTTTTCCTGTAGTTTACATGAAAATGAGGATTTACACCCCAAAATGGTTCCCCCGTTTGTCCAGTGTTCAGAGACATCCATTGTGGCCCTAATATTATATCTGAGTGCACAACGGGGCCCAAAATGAAAGCAGTAGTCAGTGTCTTTCAGGACATAAATTTTGCTTGAAGTCCTTTTAGGCCCCATTGCCCACTTGTAGAGTTCTTGAGCGCCCAAAACCATAGAAAACCCCCCACAAATGACCCCATTTTGAAAACTAGACCCCTTAACAAATTCCTCTAAAGGTGTACTCCGTATTTTGACCCCACAGTTTTTGAATGAATTCAAGCAAAGCAAAAGGAAAAAATTGTGATTTTCGTTTTTTTGGCAATTCTGTCACTTTAAAAACAGCTTTTTTTGTACAGCACACACATGAATGAAGACTTGCACCCCAAAATAGATACCCCTGTTTGTCCCCTGTTCAGAGACATACCCATTGTGGCCCTAATCTTATGTCTGGATGCACAACGGGGCCCAAAATGTAAGGAGTAGTCGGTGGCTTTTAGAACATAAATTTTGCTTGAAGGACTTTTATCCCCCATTGCACGCTTGTAGAGCCCTTGAGTGGCCAAAACTATTGAGAACCCCCACAAATGACCCCGATTTTGAAAACTAGACCCCTTACCGCGTTCTTCTAGGGGTGTACTGTGTATTTTAACCCTACAATTTTTGAATAGATCTAAGCAAAGCAGAAGGAAAAAATTACGATTTTCATTTTTTTGGCAATTGCGTCAATTTAAAAAGTTTTTTTGTCCAGTGTACATAGGAATGAAGACTTTCACCCCAAAATAGATAGCCCTGTTTGTCCCGTGTTCAGAGACATACCCTTAGTGGCCCTAATCTACTTACAGGACACATGGCTAGGCCCATAATAGAAGAAGCACCCGTAGGATTTCAGGGTACAACGGAATAAATTCCAGGCACCATTGCCCACTTGTAGAGCCCTTGAGCGGCCAAAACGATAAGGAACCCCCACAATTGACCCCATTTTGAGAACTAGACTCCTTAACAAATTCATCTAGGGGTGTACTGCGTATTTTGATCCCACAGTATTTGAATGAATTTAAGCAAAGCAGAAGGAAAAAAAATGACGATTTTCAATTTTTTTGGCAATTTTTTAAATTTAAAAACTGTTTTTTTTGTACAGGGTACATAGGAATGAAGACCTTCACCCCAAAATGGATCCCCCTGTTTGTCCCGTGTTCAGAAACATACCCCTTGTGGCCCTAATCTACTTAAAGGACACATGGCAAGGCCTGTAATGGAGGGAACACCCGTTGGATTTCAGGGCACAACTGAATACATTCCAGGCCCCATTGCTCATCTGTACAGAATAAAAATTGACTCCCTAAAAATATCCCCCCCCCCCACACACACACACAGTCACACACCCCCTGCACCCTTTTTGGCGTTCCCTAAATCTTAGATAAAAGTAATAATGTGAACTGTGTAGTATTTCCGAAGGCAGGGGTAACCACGGGGGCCGGTTGGGATGGGTACATGGGGCTATAACACCGGGTATTCCCCCTCCTCTCATGCTTTTGGGGGTATTTCGTGATCTCAGTGGCAGGGATGGGGTGTAAAGTGGCGCTCTGTGAGTCTCCGTAATCTTGCTGCGGTGCGGCGGTCTCACATAGAAGGCGCTCAACAAGCTGCTCCTGGAACTGCATGAAGGCGAGCGTTCCTGGGGCTTCTTGTAAATTACGGATTACAGGTAGCGGTCTAAATAACGCCGGGCTCACACGGCCGTAGGTGGAATCTGCTTGCGGAGGCCTGCAGTGGATCCCAGCTGTGAGCCGGCTGTGACCCTGCGTACGGCCGCATAATGTACTGCGCATAACTGTCTACTCACACAGGCGGTCATGCGCAGTACACCTTTTTTGTTGTTTGTATTTCCCGCGCCGTCGCTTAGCGATGACACGGGTACCCGCAGCCCGTATACAAGGTAGTAGCGTATGGGCTACGGGTATATCCGCGACCATGGAGCACAATAGGCTCTACCTTGCGGATATCCGCCGTAAAATAGAACCTGCTGCGTTCTCTTTTCTGCGAGTGGATTACACAATTCCGACCCGCTAATGTCAGCGGAATTGTGTAATCCAATGCGATTGATCTGCGTATTACCGCGGATCAGACGCATGCGGAATCCATAATTCCTATCCGGTCATGTGAGACCGACCTAAGGTAGATCGCTACTTTATCACATGACCGGCGACCGCTCAACAAGGTCCCTGCTCCAGGCTCTCGGCCACTGTTGGTCGCTGGGAGCAAGGAGATTTTAAGTTTCCTGGGCTCCCCGACTCCTGCGCATGAGTCCGGTGTTTTGCCGGCAGTCGCATGTGCAGAATTCGGGAAAGTTCACGGATGAGGATTGAGTCGGGGTGCAAATATGGAGGCCTCCGATAAAAAGTTTCATCTCCTCTCACCAATCGCATCGAAACTTCAATTTTTTAAAAAACTTTTACGTGACCGCCATTATCCATTGGATAACGGCGAACACGTGATCAGGAACCGCTCACCGCGGCCCCCCGTGAAATCTCCAGGCTCTTGGCTCAGTTTTGTAGCCAGGAGCAGGGAGAATTTAAATTATCCTGGCACTCTACAGCTTTTGCGCATACGTCCGCTATTTTGGCGACTGGCGTGTGCGCAGAAGCTGGGGTAGGGTCCACGGATAAATCCGGGGGCCTTATGTACGTACTTTCATCCTCCCTCACAGATATGATCCGTGGGGGGAGATTTAAAAAAAGTTAAAAAAGCTTACGTTTCAACTTTAAAAAATTTATTTTTTTTTACACTTTTTTTTTTACTTTACATGATCACTGTCATCCATCGGATAACAGGGATCATGTCCCCGGTGACATCCCTCTGCTCCTGGCTACACATGGCAGCCAGGAGCAGAGGGATTTTGAATTTCCCAGGTCTCGAGCCCCTCTGTGCACGCGCCTGATGAGTGACGTCGGGCGCGCGCATGCGCAGAAGGGGACATCGGGGAGGACCGAGGTGAGTATTTTCACCTCCCCTCATGGATCCATGAGGGGAAGTGAAACTTCACTTTTCCGCAATCGCCGATATCCATTGGATAACGGCGATCGCGGTACTGGGGACCGCTCACCGCGGTCCCCGCTGACATCTCCTGCCTCCCGGCTACCTACAAGAGCTGGGAGCCAGGAGATTTTGAATTTCCCGCGGCTCCGGGCCTTCTGCGCATGCGGCTGACGTAATGCCACCTGGCACGCATGCTCAGAAGGCCGGCTTCGGGACCCGGAGGATGAGAACAGCGAGCAGCAGTGCAGGGGACGGGGGTGAGTAATTTCAGCTGCCCCCATGGATCCGATCCATGAGGGCAGCAGAATGTTTCACTTTTTAAAAACGTTTTGTAATTTTTATGCAATCGGCGCTATCGATTGGATAGCGCCGATCGAATTGCTGGGGGGGGGGGGGGGAGACAGCCCGGGATGACAGCTCCATGCTGTCGGCTACCTGCGGGCATCGACAGCATGGAGCTGTCACGTCCAGAGCCTAAGGGGTATTAATCCTAAGAGGACACATAATACTACGTCCTCTAGGATTAAAGCCCACTCAGGCAGGACGTAGTTTTATGATGGGGCCATCACTAAGGGGTTAATTATTAGGAAACAGCATGGGGAGGGGATAATAAGGAGGCACAGGAGCTGAAAATGTTATGATAAGCAAAGTGGAAAGTGTAGGGAGCCATAGGGAGGGGCAGGGGCATTTGGTGGGGGGAAAAATGAGATCAGAAAGTTTGGTATGCCTTTGTGAAGAGGTGCGCTTTTAAGGCGAGTGTGAAATTCCATGCATTGGGGATGACCGAATGTTATGGGGTGGTGCACTCCAGAGGATCGGTGCAACTCGAGAGGTCCTGGAGGCGAACGTGTGAGGATGGAATTAGAGGGGCGTTTAATCGAAGTGTGTTAGCTGTTCAGAGTGTGCGGGCTGGATGGAGGCGATCTACGGTGACACGGCGCCATGGAGAGCTTTGTGGGGGAGGGTGATGAATTTGATTTTAGAAACATGGTACTACCTCAGCATCCTCTGTGATATAATAATATTTATCTACATTATAAGTTTAGACCCAGGTTATACCAGCATGCTCCATACCATTATATACAGGATGTATAGCTTATACAAGCTGTACATATACAATTATATACAGGAGATCCCCAGGTTATACCAGCATGCTCCATATCACTATATACAGGATGTATAACTTATACCAGCTGTACATATATAATTATATACAGGAGATACCCAGGTTATACCAGCATGCTCCATATCACTATATACAGGAGATGTATAACTTATACCAGCTGTACATATATAATTATATACAGGAGATACCCAGGTTATACCAGCATGCTCCATATCACTATATACAGGAGATGTATAACTTATACCAGCTGTACATATACAATTATATACAGCAGATATACAGGTTATACCAGCATACTCCATGTCACTATATACAGGAGATACCCAGGTTATACCAGCATGTTCCATATCACTATATACAGGAGATGTATAACTTATACAAGCTGTACATATACAATTATATACTGGAGATACCCAGGTTATACCAGCATGCTCCATATCACTATATACAGGATGTATAACTTATACCAGCTGTACATGTATAATTATATACAGCAGATACCCAGGCTATACCAGCATGCTCCATATCACTATATACAGGAGATATATAACTTATACCAACTGTACATAGATAATTATATACAGGAGATCCCCAGGTTATACCAGGATCCTCCATATCACTATATACAGGAGATATATAACTTATACCAACTGTACATGTATAATTATATACAGGAGATACCCAGGTTATACCGTCATGCTCCATATTACTATATACAGGAGATGGGTAACTTATATCAGCTGTACATGTATAATTATATTCATGAGATACCCAGGTTATAGCAGCATGCTCCATATCATTATATACAGGGGATGTGTAACTTATACCAGCTGTACATATATAATTATATACATGAGATACCCAGGTTATAGCAGCATGGTCCATATCACTATATACAGGATGTATAACTTATACCAGCTGTACATATATAATTATATACCGGAGATATCCAGGTTATACCAGCATGCTCCATATCACTATATACAGGATGTATAACTTATACCAGCTGTACATATATAATTATATACAGGAGATCCCCAGGTTATACCGGCATACTGCATATCACTATATACAGGAGATGTATAACTTATACCAGCTGTACTTATATAATTATATACCGGAGATATCCAGGTTATACCAGCATGCTCCATATCACTATATACAGGATGTATAACTTATACCAGCTGTACATATATAATTATATACAGGAGATCCCCAGGTTATACCGGCATACTGCATATCACTATATACAGGAGATGTATAACTTATACCAGCTGTACTTATATAATTATATACAGGAGATACCCAGGTTATACCAGTATGCTCCATATCACTATATACAGGATGTATAACTTATACAAGCTGTACATATATAATTATATACAGGAGATCCCCAGGTTATATCAGCATGCTCCATATCACTATATACAGATGTATAACTTATACCAGCTGTACATATATAATTATATACAGGGGATACCCAGGTTATACTAGCATGCTCCATATCACTATATACAGGAGATGTATAACTTATATTAGCTGTACATATACAATTATATACAGGAGACACCCAGGTTATACCAGCATGCTCCATATCACTATATACAGGATGTATAACTTAAACCAGCTGTACATTTATAATTATATACAGGAGATCCCCAGGTTATACCAGCATGCTCCATATCACTATATACAGATGTATAACTTATACCAGCTATACATATATAATTATATACCGGAGATATCCAGGTTATACCAGCATGCTTTATATCACTATATACAGGTATATGTATAACTTATACCTGCTGTACATATATAATTATATGCAGGAGATACCCAGGTTATACCAACATGCTACATATCACTATATACAGGCGATGTATAACTTATACCAGCTGTACATATATAATTATATACAGGAGATCCCCAGGTTATACCGGCATGCTCCATATCACTATATACAGGATGTATAACTTATACCAGCTGTACATATATAATTATATACAGGAAATACCCAGCTTATACCAGCATGGTCCATATCACTATATGCAGGATGTATAACTTATACCAGCTATACATATATAATTATATACCGGAGATATCCAGGTTATACCAGCATGCTCCATATCACTATATACAGGATGTATAACTTATACCAGCTGTACATATATAATTATATACAGGAGATCCCCAGGTTATACCGGCATACTGCATATCACTATATACAGGAGATGTATAACTTATACCAGCTGTACTTATATAATTATATACAGGAGATACCCAGGTTATACCAGCATGCTCCATATCACTATATACAGAAGATGTATAACTTATACCAGCTGTACATATATAGTTATATACAGGAGATCCCCAGGTTATACCAGCATGCTCTATATTACTATATACAGGGAGATGTATAACTTATACCAGCTGTACATATATAACTATATACAGGAGATACCCAGGTTATAACAGCATGCTCCATATCACTATATACAGGATGTATAACTTATACCAGCTGTACATATATAATTATATACAGGAGATCCCCAGGTTATACCGGCATACTGCATATCACTATATACAGGAGATGTATAACTTATACCAGCTGTACTTATATAATTATATACAGGAGATACCCAGGTTATACCAGCATGCTCCATATCACTATATACAGAAGATGTATAACTTATACCAGCTGTACATATATAGTTATATACAGGAGATCCCCAGGTTATACCAGCATGCTCTATATTACTATATACAGGGAGATGTATAACTTATACCAGCTGTACATATATAACTATATACAGGAGATACCCAGGTTATAACAGCATGCTCCATATCACTATATACAGGATGTATAACTTATACCAGCTGTACATATATAATTATATACAGGAGATCCCCAGGTTATACCGGCATACTGCATATCACTATATACAGGAGATGTATAACTTATACCAGCTGTACTTATATAATTATATACAGGAGATACCCAGGTTATACCAGCATGCTCCATATCACTATATACAGGAGATGTATAACTTATACCAGCTGTACATATATAGTTATATACAGGAGATACCCAGGTTATACCAGCATGCTCTATATTACTATATACAGGGAGATGTATAACTTATACCAGCTGTACATATATAACTATATACAGGAGATACCCAGGTTATACCAGCATGCTCCATGTCACTAAAATGAAATAAATAAATCTTGTTATTTGTATAGCATCAACTTATTCCACAGTGCTTTCAGGTAATTTATTTATTACCCCCCACTTGGTACTCATTGTATCGACACTCAGAAGGATGGAAGTCAACCTTGAGCCGCCTATCTGAACCAGCAAGAGATTAGTACTGCTTTTCTGCTGCCATACAGGGATGTATAACATACCAGCTGTACATGTCAAAGTGCTAATGATCACTTGGCTGTGAGTGCGTGTGGGTCCTGAAACACTATATATATATATATATATATATATATATATATACACATATATACACACACATATACATACAATACACACATATACACACACACACATAAAACACAGAGCATGACAGCAGCCGTGTGCTCACAGGACCTGTGATGACATCACTGTCATGTGATAAGATACACGGTCTCTGAGCTTCACCCCTGATCACATCATGGTGAGGTCATTGCAGGTCCTAAACCAACAGAGCCTGATCACATGACAGTGACGTTATCAGAGGTCCTTCAATCTCTGTGCACTGAATGAGGAATTATGGCTGGACTACATCCCCCACAAACCACCGCAGCCTTAGTTGCTATGGATACACCAGTCTTCAGTCTGGCTGTTTGCAGCTGTTTGCAAGACATCTGCACCACTGTGTGGAGACTCCAATAAAGGACACCTCACAAATGTCCACATACATAGATGGCAGTGCATACTGACCAACAGCATTGAAGCATAGTCCTTCACCACTATCTTCTCAAATCTTGAACATGATATCATTTCGTCTCAGGTGTTAGTGCCGCCAACACCAGTCCAGCCTTGATTGAATCATTAACCGTTGTCCAGTGGTGAAACAAACCGTCTCTGTCATGCACACATGTCACCAGAGGGTCTGACCCCACTGTGAAGCTAATGCAGCTTACATGAGGCAGCGACAAGCCACGATGTCACCGCAGCCACCAGCCACAAGTTAGGAAATTTCATGCAGCTCATATGCGAAAGCTACGAGCCAACATGTCTCCTCAGCGAGCTGCTGAAGTTTGTAAATCACTATTTGCAATGTTCTGGAAAATGTTAAATAATGTCAATAGCTTACTACTTACACGGAAATATTTGTACCAACTCCAATTCCTTACAGTGTATATTAGCGCCACCTGAAGCACTCATTGTATCCCTTGGGAAGGTTTAAGTGTTGCGGTATCAGTATTGCTATTTTGTAGGTTTACTGAGGTTTTCTTATTCATAAGTGTTTTCACTGTTCAGCAAAATTGCAAATAATGGCAATAGCTTACTATTTGCATGGAAATATTCTGACCAACCCGAATCCCCCTCACTATAAATTACATCTTATGCAGCATAGTGAGTAACGCGGCTGCAGGGGACTGGGGGCGGAGCTTTAGGGTAATAGCGAGATAGAAAGGGGGAGGAGCTTAGAACGGAAGGGGGGGAGAAGGAAGGAAGAGGAACAGAAGTGAGAAGCAAGTGAAGAGAGAAGACGGAGCCGTGCAAGACACGTGGATTACAATTGCCTGGATTAAAAATTTTTTTTTTTGCAAACCAGCGAAGAAGACACGTGGAGTACAATTTTTGGATTACAAATTTTGAAAATCAGAGCAAGCGGAGCGGAGGAGTAGTTTAAAGAAGAAGAACAAGAAACTTACTGCTGAGGACCGGAGATGTCGGGAGAAGAGGAGAAGAGGATTCCGGCAAGAAGACAAGAAGAAAAGAAAATGGAGGACCTGCGGGCGCAAATCAAGGAGGCGGTTATCCAGGACGGCACCAGCTGGCTGGAGGAATTGCTGCTGAGCTGCAGGACGGCCGCGGGAGCGGCGGAGCCGGAGGGATCCGGGACGCAACAGAGTGGAGCCAGCGAGGCGCCGCCGGAAGGAGAGGAGCAGCTGCGGGGAAGACCGCAGCGAAGAAAGCAGCCGCCAGCGAGGCTCAGCCCGAGCCCGGCGAACAAGCGACGTGGACTGAGGAACAGCAGGGGAGAAGACGGAGCGGCGGCCGCCGCAAAAACCGGAAACAAGATGGCGCCGGGTTCAAACCGTTTGGCGGGAAAACGGCCCGCCACGAGGCAGCGCTCACCGCCGGCAAGCGGGAGCAGAAGAGGAGAAGTTCAGCCATCTGCTACAGCAGCGGCAGCAGCATCCATAGCAACAGGGCAGCGCGCGCTGGCGCGCAAAACAGCGCAGACAAGGAGTGGTGCGGCCAGGATCCAGTCGGAGGAGAGAGGGAACACGCGGGAAGGGCGCGTACCCCGCCAGCACCACAGAGCATCACAGCCAGAGCGCAGCGCGGCAGAAGGTAGGCAACAGAAAGGCAGGGGGCCAAGTAAGAGGGGGAACATCCCGAGAGCAGCAGCCACCTGTAGCACCCCCACCAGCAGCCCCGCTAGCAGCCCCGTTAGCAGCCCAAGCCCTGCCATTTTAAGCCCAGGAAGGGCACAACGAGGGAGGGGTAGCCGGTTTGAGGGGTCACGTAGCCCGACCCCGAGCCCACATGCAGCTATCCAACCGGGTCATATCCACAGTATGCCATCTTACTATGGCGGTAATAGACCGGAGGCTTCCCTATATCCGGGACAGCAAAGGGGGGTATACACCACCCAGAGGCCAAGCAGACACACTTCATTAGTGCAGCCACCCGCTACAGGCATGCAGCATCGGTGTTTCGTTAACCCGAGATACCTCGACCCAAGGCTGCAAGAAACGTTGGGTTATTCATCCCAAGTATCAGGCAATTACGCTAGCAGCGGCCGCCAAGGGCAGGGCGCTAGGCGTAGGCGCAGGGACAGAGCCAGGGCGATAAGACAAGAAGCCAGGCGTTCGGGGCAGCTAGAGCAGGCGAGCAGCGCTTCAAGTAGCAGCAGCGGCAGGGCAAGAGGAGACAGTAGAATAGATAGGAGCAGCTCAGAAGAAGATAGACGGGACTCAGAAGAACATCGGCATCTGCTCAATGTACAAGCTAAACAAAGTTCAAGAGACTACAGGAGTTACAGAAGTCAAGGCCACTCGCATGGACGGTCGTGCGGACACCAGCCTGGTTTGGCCCATCGGCAGAGGGCGCAGGAGGCTACGCAAAAGGACAGTCGTCAGCCCACGCCAGACCACAGGATCCGGAGGAGGGATACAGCTGGGACAGCACCCTTGGCGTTGCCGGAGGTCGGTCGAGCTGGTAAGTTATCATTACAAAATGCTTGGTGTAATGTGATGGATCCCGCGAAGGGCGCGGAAAAACAAGATTTGGTCACGGTGTTGAAGTCATTGTTGAGCAAGGTGGATCCGCAAGAAGGGCTTGCAGGATCCGGTGGTTCACTGGGGGGCAGAGGCCCGCCTGTGAGTAATGTGTCTGGAAGCTCAACGTTGTGTACGGATGGTGACCCAACGGAAGGTTTAAAATATGCAGATTCGATGTTCTGCGGTGTTGCCCCGCTAGGGGTAGGTTTGGCTGAGGATGTTACGGAAAGGATCAAAAAAGGTTTATATGTGGATATTTGGTCCTTATTGTCGGTGGACCACGTTATGGTAGACAAGGAACGGTTGTCCGAACGTGGTACAGAAAAGAAGCCAAAGATTGCCAAGACGTTCGGCAATTGGCTTCAAGCGTATATGGTTTTGGCTCATGTAGTGTGTCAGCATCAGCCGAGTAAAGGACCAGAGTTGATGGTCTATTTAAATACTATATACAGCGCCTACAAGCTGCACGGTGGGTCAGCTTGGTGGCGCTATGATGAGGATTTCCGCAGGCGCGTATCCGGAATGAGTCACATAAGCTGGGCCACAAAAGCGACTGACGTGTGGATCCAGCTGATCCTAGCACAACGGCCCGCCAGAGCGTCCTTTCCGACGGGAGCCGCGGGAGGCGGGCAACAGCCCCCCGCGGCATCACAGAGACCTAACGGCACATGTTGGCTCTATAACGAGGGCCATTGCCGATTTTACGCCACCTGCAAATTCCGACATGAATGCTCGGTTTGCGGTGGCCAGCACGCAGCAGTTCGCTGCTTTAAAAAACAAAGAGCGTCTGCCACAGTGGGTGGTGCCGGTGGAGCACCGAACAGCAGTGAAAAGTCGGGTCCTGCATCCGTGGTTAGACATTTACCACAGGAAGCAGGCGGCAAAAATGCTTAAAGATGGTTTTTCCGAGGGTTTCGTGATTCCGTTCGTTTTTTCTCCCGCGTCGATGTTTTCTCCGAATTTAAAATCGGCGTTAGATAACATTAGCTTGGTCAAAGAAAAATTGATAAAAGAAGTGGAGCTGGGCCGCATGGCCGGCCCTTTCGGAACACCACCCTTTACCAATTTGCGGGTTTCCCCCTTGGGTTTAGTACCTAAGAAAGAAACCGGTAAGTTCCGTTTAATTCATCACCTTTCTTTCCCCGCCGGTGACTCGGTTAACAACGGTATATCGAAAGATCAGGCGGCGGTGACGTATACGTCTTTTGATTGCGCGGTGCGTTTGGTTAGGGCGGCGGGCAAGCGAGCTCGGCTGGCGAAGACGGACATTGAGTCCGCTTTCCGGTTGTTACCGGTACATCCCGAATGTTTCCACCTTCTGGGGTGCCGTGTCGAGAATCAATTTTTTATAGACGTGTGTCTGCCGATGGGATGCTCGATTTCGTGTTATTATTTCAAATTGTTTAGTTCTTTCCTGGAGTGGTTACTCAAGCATGAGACGGGCATCTCATCGGTGATACATTATTTAGATGACTTTTTGTTTGTGGGCTCGGAAAAATCAGCCGATTGCGCAATTTTGCTAAAAACCTTCCAGTCTCTCATGCGTCGGGTGGGGGTCCCGTTATCAGAGGAAAAAACGGTGGGCCCATTAACACGGATCACCTTCCTCGGGATCGAGATCGACTCCGAGGAGATGGTTTTCAGGCTACCAGTGGAGAAAGTAGCAAGGCTGACCCAGGTGGTCAATGAAGTGTCCAGCTGCAGGAAGGTCATCCTGCGCCAGATACAGAGGCTGGCAGGCCTGCTTAACTTTGCCTGTAAAGTTATCCCCATGCGGCGGGTCTTCTCGAGAAGACTGACTTTAGCCATGACGGGAATTCGGGAGCCTCACCATTTCGTGCGGGTGACTCAGGGGATGAGAGCTGATTTACATATCTGGAAGGTGTTTTTGCAATCCTTCAACGGGCAGGTGATATGCCCTAAGGAGGAGGTGACCGGAAGCGACATATGCCTGTTTGCGGACGCTGCGGGATCAGGAGGTTTTGGGGTCATTTTCAATAACCATTGGTGCCGGGAACCCTGGCCCCAGAGTTGGTTGCTTAGAAAGTGGACCAAAAACGTGACACTGTTGGAGTTTTTTCCCGTGGTGGTAGCTTTGGAATTATGGATCTCGGAGTTTCAGGACCGCAAGGTCTGTTTCTGGTCAGATAATGCGGCAGTGGTACATGTTATCAATAAGCAGACATCGGCTTCTCCACCCGTGTTGGCGTTATTGAGATACGTGGTTTTGAAATGTCTACAAAGCAATATCTACTTGCGAGCCAGGCATGTTCCGGGTCGTGACAATGGGGCGGCTGACGCACTCTCTCGTTTTCAGATGGAGGCGTTCAGGGACCGTCATCCCCAGGCGGAGGCCGAGGGGGCACGATGCCCCCCTCACTTATGGAAGCTGGTAGAGCAGAATTACTGAAGCTGGTGGAGGCATCGGTTACGCGTGCGACGTGGAACAGTTATAATTCTATTTGGTTACATTGGCTTTCATTGTCAGGCGGTTCCGTCGCCGACGGCGAGAAGGCGCGGGCGGCGACGCTGGATATGCTGGCAGCTTTGCGGAAAAAACGGCGGTCCGTCGGTGTTGCAAAAAAGCACTTAGCCGGCGTAGCGTTTTTATTAAAACTACACGGCAAGGCGGATGTCACGAAGGATTTTATTTTCCGCCAAGTAATACGCGGCTGGAAGAAGGAGAAGACGCGCGTTGACAAGCGACGGCCGATTACGTTTTCCTTGTTAGTAAGGCTTTTAGAACTTTTAGAAAGTGTTTGCGACAATAGCTCGGAAGCGTTGCTATTCAGGGCAGCTTTTTCGATGGCGTTTTTCGCGGCATTGCGCATCGGTGAGTTGGTCCCGGCTAGTAAAAACAAGCCGGGTGGCCTTCGCCACAACGACGTTATCCCCTCGGGAGAGTCTTTGCGGGTATGCATTAGAAAGTCCAAAACGGACATGTATGGCAGAGGCGAGTGGTTAGCGATTAACAGCCTTGGCTCCAAGTGGTGCCCGGTAGCCACGGTACGTGAGTATATGAGCTCGCGTAACATCTGTGACCAATTTTTTGTTCATGCGCAGGGCACACCCCTCACCCGGTTCCAATTTTCGGCGGTTTTTCGTTCAGCACTACGCGCGGCAGGTCTGAATGCGTCCGAATTCGGTACGCATTCTTTTAGAATAGGGGCGGCAACCATGGCAGACGCACATGGTATGAAGGAGGAGGACGTGAAACGTCTGGGTAGATGGAAGTCGCAGGCCTATAAATCATACATCAGACCAGACCTAGTGTTATAGGAATTAGGATTGGCGAGGTTTTTTTTTTTCTGTCTGTTGGTTAATTCGTTTCGGTTGGACGGTATGGGTTCTGTTTTCTTTTGTTTTTCTATTTTCAGCTGCGGAACCGTGGAAAATATGGATTGTCGGTCACTCTTTTGTGTATTGGGCCGAAAGGAGGGCAGCAACTCGGCCACTAGGAAGGAGCCTGGGATTGACGGACACGGTGGTCAACTGGTATGGAGTTAGAGGCCTGCAGTGGCCCAGTTTGCTGAAAATTATCACGGAAATTAGCAGGTGGACCCCCCGGCGAGTCATTCTGGTCGTGCACGCCGGGGGGAACGACCTAGGAAAAGTAAAGTTGGGCGATCTACTCGTCCTAATGAAACAAGACATGTTCCATTTTAGGGAGTGCTTTCAAGAGTCCATGTTGGTCTGGTCGGATATTATCGGCAGGAGGCGTTGGAGGGGGGCAAAAAGCCCCGAAGCAATTGAGAATGTCCGGAAGGTGATCAACCAAAGGGTTTCGAAATTTGTGCATTCCCTGGGGGGGGATTGCTATACGACATTGGGAGTTGGAGGACAGAGAGAGAGGTGCACTGAGGAATGACGGGGTACACCTGAATGAAGTCGGTTTGGACACTTTCTTGTCAGGACTGCAGGATGGAGTCGAGGCTGCGCTAGCTCGGGTTCGTGGGGTGGGGCGGAATGCGCCGTGAAGGATACGGCGCATGCCGCGTGGCCTGAACTTTCCATGCTGGTTTGAAGGAAGGTTTACAAGCCCAAGGAAAGCGGGCTTACAAACGTCCAGTGGAACTGTTAAAGTTGAATTCAGTTAAGTTAATCGGGTTGGAGCATGGGAAGGGTTAGCGAGTTAGAAATAATAGGTAGTAAAGGTTAAATCTTTAATAAAGCTGTGGCCTACCCCACATTTGACACTAAAGAAGTTGTCGGTAAGTTTTTGTTATTAGTTGGTAAGGGAGCATCAGTCAGGCTGATGCCCCCAGTCTCTTATGCAGCATAGTGAGTAACGCGGCTGCAGGGGACTGGGGGCGGAGCTTTAGGGTAATAGCGAGATAGAAAGGGGGAGGAGCTTAGAACGGAAGGGGGGGAGAAGGAAGGAAGAGGAACAGAAGTGAGAAGCAAGTGAAGAGAGAAGACGAAGCCGTGCAAGACACCCACCCACCCGCCCGGGGGATTGGGCGAGGAGAGACTTTATAAGACTTTAGTTGTTGGAAGTCGTCACAGCTGGTTTTTGCCTGAACTTTCCATGCTGGTTTGAAGGAAGGTTTACAAGCCCAAGGAAAGCGGGCTTACAAACGTCCAGTGGAACTGTTAAAGTTGAATTCAGTTAAGTTAAGCGGGTTGGAGCATGGGAAGGGTTAGCGAGTTAGAAATAATAGGTAGTAAAGGTTAAATCTTTAATAAAGCTGTGGCCTACCCCACATTTGACACTAAAGAAGTTGTCGGTAAGTTTTTGTTATTAGTTGGTAAGGGAGCGTCAGTCAGGCTGATGCCCCCAGTCCTAGTAAGTTGTGCATTGTACCACCAGAAACACTGGTAGTATAAATAACTAGTAGGATTATGGAGTAAATCCCCAGGTTATACCGGCACACACCAGATCACGATTTACAGGATATACAGCTTATACCAGCTGTACATATAGAATTGTAACAGAAGGTATCCAGGGTACACCAGTGTATCTCATACCACTATATACACAGGAGACATCTAACTTATACAAGCTGTATACATAGAATTTAAGACAGCAGACATCAAGGTTATACCAGCACACAACATATGACTACATACAGGATGAAACACTTATATGAACGCTACATATTACTAGTAATTATTAGGATGTTATAGTACCAGTGTTTCTGGTGACGCAATGCACCACACAGCTCTGCTACATTCACGTCACAGACACACACAGCTCTGCTATATTCACGTCACAGACACACACAGCTCTGCTACATTCACGTCACAGACACACACAGCTCTGCTACATTCACGTCACAGACACACACAGATCTGCTACATTCACGTCACAGACACACACAGCTCTGCTATATTCACGTCACAGACACACACAGCTCTGCTACGTAGCTTTCGCATATGAGCTGCACGTGATTTACAAACTTCAGCTGGTGGCTGCGGTTACATTGTGGCTTGACGCTGCATCATGTAAGCTGCATTAGCTGCTCGGCAGCGTTAACCCCTCTGTGGTGACATGTTTACATGACAGCAACGGTTGGTTTCAACACTGGACAGCGGTTGAGGATTAGATGAAGGCTGGACTGGTGTTGGCGGCACTAGCACCTGAGATGACATGATATCACATTCAGGAGGTGTGAAGATAGCGGGGAAGGACTCTGCTGCAATGCTGTTGGTCAGTATGCATTTGTGAGGTGACAACCAGCTACCAACCGCCAGACTGAGTAGTGCTGTTTCCATAGCAACTGACGCCGCAGGGATTTGTGAGGGATGTAGTCTGGCCATAATTCCTCATTCAGCTCAGACACAGTGTGACTGATCACATGATGGTGACATCACAGGTCCTGTCAGCACAAGCTATGTATTGGACATTTGTGAGGTGTCATTTATTGGTGTCTCGACACACGTGTGCTGGAGGCTCACAACCAGGTGTAAACTTCCAGACTGAGTACTGCTGTATCCATAGCAACTGACACTGCAGGGGTTTGTGGGGGATGTAGTCATTCCATAATCCCTCATCCAGTGCACAAGAAGGAAAAACAACATGTGATGACATCACCGTCATGTGACCAAGGGGTGGAGCTAAGAGTCAGTAACTGACATTGCAGGTGCTGTCAGGCTTTGCATGTAACTCATACATTACACACAAGTGGTCGTTAGCACTTTGATATATAGGAGATCCCCAGGTTATACCAGCATGCTCCATATCAAAATATGCAGGATAAATAAATTATACCAGCTCTACATATATAATTATATACAGGAGATACCCAGGTTATACCAGCACACAACATATCACTGAATAATGGGGGAGGGTAAATTTATAGCAGCTGTACATGTAAAATTATATACAAGTAATACTAATGTAATTGTTGTGGCGGTTCTGGAATTTCTGCCTTGCTGATAGTCTGGTGCTGGTTTTGGATGGGTTTCTACATCGCCTGGCTCAGTGGTTGTGGTATTAGGATTGACGTGCTTAGTGGATAATTATTAGGGCATTTTTACCTAGGTTGATACGGAGCTCAGCTGTGGTTGATTTTCAGTCTGTCTGGTTGAGCTACCATTCAGGCCTTAGTCAGACGGGCGTTTTTAGCCGCGATTTGCGCATGCACATGCGTCTGGCGATTTTATAAAACCATTGCAATGGTATCGGACACATGAGCGCTTTTTATGCGCTCGTCCGATAAATTATAGAACAGAATGTTCACCTATCTGCGATCTGCGATTCCTGTTCTCTTCTCTATATGCGCTCAATGGGGCCGGCCGCAGCAGCGCCGACCCCATTGAGAACATATACTACAGAAATCATTCTCCTCTGCCACAGCTGTGACAGAGAAGAACGATGTTTGCCCATTGAATTCAATGGAGCCGGCAATACAGTCGGCTCCATTGAAAGCAATGGGCTGCCGGCGAGCGCGGGATGAATTTTTGGGAAGGGCCTAAATATATAAGCCCTTCCCTGCAATTCATCCAGAAATGTGTAAAAATAAAAAAAATATATATACTCACCTGGTCCCGGCAGACGGAGTTCAGCGCGGCCGGCGGCAGTCCTCCTGAACTGCTCTGAACAGCTGTGAGTCGTATTCAGCAGCCGGGGATTTTAAATCCCCGCCTTCTGAATGAGCTGCCTCTGATTGGTCACAGCCTGACCAATCAGAGGCAGATCTCACTCACACCCATTCATGAATTCATGAATGGGTGAGTGCTGCCTCTGATTGGCTCAGCGCAGGAACCAATCAGGGGCAGCTCTCACTCACACCCATTCATGAATTCATGAATGGGTGTGAGTGAGAGCTGCCTCTGATTGGCCAGGCTGTGACCAATCAGAGGCAGCTCATTCAGCAGGCGGGGATTTTATATATATTTTATATATTTAAGCCCTTCCCGAAAATTCATCCCGCGATCGCCCTCAGCGCATTGCTTTCAATGGAGCCGGCTGTATTGCCGGCTCCATTGAATTCAATGCGCTGGACAGCTCCGGCCCGTTTCTATTGAAACGCAGCTAGGAGCAGTATTTTCGGACGATTTTTCGGCCCCGGTCACGCGATTTGCGGATGCACATCCGTCATGCGATCCGCAAATCGCGGGAAAAAACGCCCGTGTGACTAAGGCCTCAGAGTTCTGGTCCTGGATCGTTCAGTTACCTACTGCATCTCAGGCTATGTTCTGTGCTTGTTTTCATTTCTAGTTTTGGTTTTTCTTGTGTTATTTTCCTTTCCCATGTAAAGTCAGTTAGGGGCCGAGTTACGCTGTGAGGGCCGTCCTTATTACGGCGACCGCCCTGCGGTCAGGGCGGGGCCCCTTTTCTGTGTTAAGTTATATAGCAACAGTTTTTCCTATATTTTGGTTTTATCCCTGTTTTGTTACTCATTCATTTGCATTTGTGGGAGATCTGCAAATGACAGATCCAGGGCGTCCTGGTTGTAAGTAACAGTCATGCTAGGATGGTCCATATCAATATAAACAGGAGCTGTATAACTTATACCAGCTGTACATGCAGACCTACATATAGAAGACATACCCAGGTTATACTAGCATGGTGCATATCAATATATACAGGGAGATGTATAACTTATACCAGCTGTACATATATAACTATATACAGGGGGTACCCAGGTTATACCAGCATGCTCCATATCACTATATACAGGATGTATAACTTATACCAGCTGTACATATATAACTATATACAGGGGGTACCCAGGTTATACCAGCATGCTCCATATCACTATATACAGGATGTATAACTTATACCAGCTGTACATATATAACTATATACAGGGGGTACCCAGGTTATACCAGCATGCTGCATATCACTATATACAGGAGATGTGTAACTTATACCAGCTGTACATGTAGAATTATATACAGGAGATCCCCAGGTTATACCAGCATACACCATATCACTATATACAGGATGTTTAACCAGCTGTACATATATGAGTTTATATGATAGTGTTTCTGGTGACGCAATTTTTTCAACCGGCCTGTACGTTTTAGAATGGAGGTGAAATCCTCTGCCTCTGACCACACCCCTTTGTCCCGCTTTGACCCTGGTGGATCTCCTGTATATAATTCTATATGTACATCTGGTATAGGTTATACATTTCCTGAAGATAGTGACATGTAGCATGTATCCGGGTGTCAGGTTGTGCTGCTGGGATCTGTTGTTCTATATGGGTTTTCAGCAGCAGTGCTTCACAGGTGTAGGATGATTGAGCTGGATGGGTGTGGAGTTACTCCAGCCAGCCAATCCCCACTGGTCTGCTGCACATAAATACCAGCTCCTCTGGCTAGAGGATGCTGGTAATTTATTAATTTTGTCTTATTTCCACTCAAAGCTGGTGTTATGCATGTTTAGTCTGAAATGTTTCTCTCACCTTCCATGAGGACGGTCTCGACACCTGTATTCCCTGTCTGCATCTTATGCGGACCCCCTCTCTTTCCTTTTGACAGGTGCGGCCTCCAGCTGTCTGATGTCTTGAGTGTTGTCAGGTGGGTGATGTCTGACCCTGTCCCCTTATGTTAGTTTGGTGGCTGACTAGCTATTGTTTGATATCTGTATGCATGAGAGTTCTGAGTGGGGTTCCTGTTCTGCGTTATTGGGGTTAACTGCAACATGTTCTGCATGTCTGAGTAGGTGGCTGGACATGAGGTGTGAACAGTCCTATTCTGTGTGTAGGTGTGAACAGTGGCATGTCCTGTGTTCTGTACATCTCTCCAGGAACCTAATCAGGGATAGTCAGGGCCTATATGAAGACATTGGGCCGTCCTTATTAGGACACCTACCCCGCTTTTAGGTAGGGGTTCCCCACTTCCTCTGATTAGTGAGGAACAGGTTTCTCCTTCCTTTTTTGCCTGGAGTGGTGTAAAATGTTCTAGCATATACTGTGAATGTGATTGCGGTTTTGCTTGGACGCTGCCCTACATCCATGCTGAGGTGCGGTGCCCTAGCTCCCAGCAGACGCAACACTGGGTATGTTTTATATATAATTATATATGTACAGCTGCTATATGTTATACATTCTGTATGTTGTGATATAGACCATGAAAATATAACTGGGTATGTCCTGTTTATAATTATACTAGCTGATATACATGGCTTTCATTAAAATTTTATGAAGTTAAGGTTACTTTAGAGGAACCAAGAAATAAAACATGTATACATATAGAGGAACGTTAGATTCTTCTCAGGCTGCATGTACCGATGTCCCTCTGCAGAATGTGCCACCCCTCCCACTCTCCTCTCTTAGGACCTAGAGAATGCTCATGCCAAATTTCACACTTGTATGACACCTGGAAGTTTCATTACAAAGGTGTGCACCTACTTTTGCAATTAGCATTGAATAATTGAGTTGTGACTAGAGATGAGCGAACGTACTCGTCCGAGCTTGAGACTCGTTCGAGTATTAGCGTGTTCGAGATGCTCGTTACTCGTAACGAGTACCACGCGATGTTCGAGTTACTTTCACTTTCATCTCTGAGAGGTTAGCGTGCTTTTCTGGCCAATAGAAAGACAGGGAAGGCATTACAACTTCCCCCTGCGATGTTCAAGCCCTATACCACCCCCCTGCAGTGAGTGGCTGGCGAGATCAGGTGTCACCCGAGTATATAAATCTGCCCCTCCCGCGGCTCGCCACAGATACGTTCTGACAGAGATCAGGGAAAGTGCTGCTGATGCTGGAGCTGCATTAGGGAGAGCGTTAGGAGTTATTTTAGGCTTCAAGAACCCCAACGGTCCTTTTTAGGGCCACATCTGACCGTGTGCAGTACTGTTGAGGATGCTTTTTGCAGTGTTTCACTTTTTTTTTTTTCTTGTATATCGGCCGTGCAGAGCATTGCGTCCTCAGTCTGCAGTAATTTTACATAGTATAGGGCCAGTAGTGCTGAGGCAGGGACAGTGAAAAAGGTGAAAGACATATATTGTCTATATAGGCAGTGGGCTTTTCCAAAAAAATTTGGGAAAAAACATTCTATTTGGGCTGCCTGTGACCGTCCTGAGTGTACTGCGTCTCTGCTGGGGGTAGTAGTCTAAATTAATACGCAGCCAGCTAAGTGTTACAGCAGGCTTGCGCAAAATTCTTTCCTGGCTCTGCGTTGGCCGTTACATCACCGCTGTCATCCTGTCCAGAGGGAAACAGTCTGCAGTAATTTTACATAGTCCAGGGACAGTAGTGGTGAGGCAGGGACAGTGAAAGAGATATACTGTCTATATAGGCAGTGGGCTTTTCCAAAAAAATTTGGGAAAAAACATTCTATTTGGGCTGCCTGTGACCGTCCTGAGTGTACTGCGTCTCTGCTGGGGGTAGTAGTCCTAATTAATATGCAGCCAGCTAAGTTTTACAGCAGGGTTGCGCAAAATTCTTTCCTGGCTCTGCTGTGCGTTCTGTAAGCGAAGGCAGCATCCAACCACAGGCCAATAAGCGGCACATTTAATTACAGCGTTCTGTTTCTGCACTACTAGTAATACACCATGCTGAGGGGTAGGGGTAGGCCTAGAGGACGTGGACGCGGGCGAGGACGCGGAGGCCCAAGTCAGGGTGTGGGCACAGGCCGAGCTCCTGATCCAGGTGTATCGCAGCCGACTGCTGCGGGATTAGGAGAGAGGCACGTTTCTGGCGTCCCCACATTCATCTCACAATTAATGGGTCCACGCAGTAGACCTTTATTAGAAAATGAGCAGTGTGAGCAGGTCCTGTCGTGGATGGCAGAAAGTGCATCCAGCAATCTATCGACCAACCAGAATTCTGCGCCGTCCACTGCTGCAACTCTGAATCCTCTGGCTGCTGCTCCTCCTTCCTCCCAGCCTCCTCACTCCATTACATTGACACATTCTGAGGAGCAGGCAGACTCCCAGAAACTGTTCTCGGGCCCCTGCCCAGATTGGGCAGCAATGGTTCCTCTCCCACCGGAGGAGTTTGTCGTGACCGATGCCCAACCTTTGGAAAGTTCCCGGGGTCCAGGGGATGAGGCTGGGGACTTCCGGCAACTGTCTCAAGAGCTTTCAGTGGGTGAGGAGGACGATGACGATGAGACACAGTTGTCTATCACTCAGGTAGTAGTAATTGGAGTAAGTCCGAGGGAGGAGCGCACAGAGATTCGGAGGAAGAGCAGCAGGACGATGAGGTGACTGACGCCACCTGGTTTGCTACGCCTACTGAGGACAGGTCTTCAGAGGGGGAGGCAGGTGCAGCAGCAGGGCAGGTTGGAAGAGGCAATGCGGTGGCCAGGGGTGGAGGCAGGGCCAGACCGAATAATCCACCAACTGTTTCCCAAAGCGCCCCCTCGCGCCATGCCACCCTGCAGAGGCCGAGGTGCTCAAAGGTCTGGCAGTTTTTCACTGAGAGTGCAGACGACTGACGAACAGTGGTGTGCAACCTTTGTCGCGCCAAGATCAGCCGGGGAGCCACCACCACCAGCCTCACCACCACCAGCATGCGCAGACATATGATGGCCAAGCACCCCACAAGGTGGGACGAAGGCCGTTCACCGCCTCCGGTTTTCCACCGCTGCCTCTCCCCCTGTGCCCCAACCTGCCACTGAGATCCAACCCCCCTCTCAGGACACAGGCACTACCGTCTCCTGGCCTGCACCCACACCCTCACCTCCGCTGTCCTCGGCCCCATCCACCAATGTCTCTCAGCGCATCGTCCAGCCGTCACTAGCGCAAGTGTTGGAGCGCAAGCGCAAGTACGCCGCCACGCACCCGCACACTCAAGCGTTAAATGTGCACATAGCCAAATTTATCAGCCTGGAGATGCTGCCGTATAGGGTTGTGGAAACGGAGGCTTTCAAAGGCATGATGGCGGCGGCGGCCCCTCGCTACTCAGTTCCCAGTCGCAACTACTTTTCCCGATGTGCCGTCCCAGCCCTGCACGACCACGTCTCCCGCAACATTGTACGCGCCCTCACCAACGCGGTTACTGCCAAAGTCCACTTAACAACGGACACGTGGACAAGCACAGGCGGGCAGGGCCACTATATCTCCCTGACGGCACATTGGGTGAATTTAGTGGAGGCTGGGACAGAGTCAGAGCCTGGGACCGCTCACGTCCTACCCACCCCCAGAATTGCGGGCCCCAGCTCGGTGGTGGTATCTGCGGCAGTGTTTGCTTCCTCCACTAAACCACCCTCCTCCTCCTACGCAACCTCTGTCTCGCAATCAAGATGTGTCAACAGCAGCACGTCGCCAGCAGTCGGTGTCGCGCGGCACGGCAGCACAGCGGTGGGCAAGCGTCAGCAGGCCGTGCTGAAACTACTCAGCTTAGGAGATAAGAGGCACACGGCCCATGAACCGCTGCAGGGTCTGACAGAGCAGACCGACCACTGGCTTGCGCCGCTGAGCCTCCAACCGGGCATGGTCGTGTGTGACAACGGCCGTAACCTGGTGGCGGCTCTGCAGCTCGGCAGCCTCACGCACGTGCCATGCCTGGCCCACATCTTTAATTTGGTGGTTCAGCGCTTTCTAAAAAGCTACCCACGCTTGTCAGGCCTGCTCGGAAAGGTGCACCGCCTCTGCGCACATTTCCGCAAGTCCCACACGGACGCTGCCACCCTGCAACATCGGTTTAATCTGCCAGTGCACCCACTGCTGTGCGACGTGCCCACACGGTGGAACTCTATGCTCCACATGTTGGCCAGGCTCTATGAGCAGCGTAGAGCTATAGTGGAATACCAACTCCAACATGGGCGGCGCAGTGGGAGTCAGCCTTCTCAATTCTTTACAGAAGAGTGGGCCTGGTTGGCAGACATCTGCCAGGTCCTTGGAAACTTTGAGGAGTCTACCCAGATGGTGAGCGGCGATGCTGCAATCATTAGCGTCACCATTCCTCTGCTATGCCTCTTGAGAAGTTCCCTGCAAAGCATAAAGGCAGACGCTTTGCGCTTGGAAACGGAGGCGGGGGAAGACAGTATGTCGCTGGATAGTCAGAGCACCCTCATGTCTATATCTCAGCGCGTTGAGGAGGAGGAGGAGCATGAGGAGGATGAGGAGGAGGGGGAAGAGACAGCTTGGCCCACTGCTGAGGGTACCCATGCTGCTTGCCTGTCATCCTTTCAGCGTGTATGGCCTGAGGAGAAGGAGGAGGAGGAGGATCCTGAAAGTGATCTTCCTAGTGAGGACAGCCATGTGTTGCGTACAGGTATCCTGGCACACATGGCTGACTTCATGTTAGGATGCCTTTCTCGTGACCCTCGTGTTACACGCATTCTGGCCACTACGGATTACTGGGTGTACACACTGCTCGACCCACGGTATAAGGAGAACCTTTCGACTCTCATTCGCGAAGAGGAAAGGGGTTCGAGAGTGATGCTATACCACAGGACCCTGGCGGGCAAACTGATGGTAACATTCCCATCCGACAGCGCTAGTGGCAGAAGGCGCAGTTCCGAGGGCCAGATAGCAGGGGAGGCGCAGAGATCAGGCAGCATGTACAGCGCAGGCAGGGGAACACTCTCCAAGGCCTTTGCCAGCTTTATGGCTCCCCAGCAAGACTGTGTCACCGCTCCCCAGTCAAGGCTGAGTCGGCGAGAGCACTGTAAAAGGATGGTGAGGGAGTACGTAGCCGATCGCACGACCGTCCTCCGTGACGCCTCTGCCCCCTACAACTACTGGGTGTCGAAGCTGGACACGTGGCCTGAACTCGCGCTGTATGCCCTGGAGGTGCTTGCTTGTCCTGTGGCTAGCGTCTTGTCAGAGAGGGTGTTTAGTGCGGCTGGGGGAATCATCACAGATAAGCGTACCCGCCTGTCAACCGACAGTGCCGACAGGCTAACACTCATCAAGATGAACAAAGCCTGGATTTCCCCAGACTTCTCTTCTCCACCAGCGGACAGCAGCGATACCTAAACAATACGTAGGCTGCACCCGCGGATGGAAGCATCGTTCTCTATCACCATCAAAAACGGGGACCTTTTAGCTTTATCAATTTGTGTATAATATTCCTCTTCCTCCTCCTGCTCCTCCTCCTGAAACCTCACGTAATCACGCCGAACGGGCAATTTTTCTTAGGGCCACAAGGCTCAGTCATATAATTTTTGTAAACAATGTTTATACGTTTCAATGCTCATTAAAGCGTTGAAACTTTCACCTGAACCAATTTTTATTTTAACTGGGCTGCCTCCAGGCCTAGTTACCAATTAAGCCACATTAACCAAAACGATTAATGTGTTGGGCAATTTTTCTGACGTACATCAGTACTGTTGGTACACCAATTTTTCGGGGCCCTCGCCTACAGTGTAATCCAATTAATTTTTTGCCCACCTGCATTAAAGCTGACGTTACATCAGCTGTGCTGGGCACTGCAATGGGATATATGTATGTACCGCCGGTGGCTTCCTGGCACCCACCCATGCTGTCGGTCCACACGGAGTTGTAACTGCATGTGTCCACTTCTAAAGAACCCCAGTCTGACTGGGGCATGCAGTGTGGGCCGAAGCCCACCTGCATTAAGCCTGACATTAGCTTTGCTGTCCAGGGCACTGCAATGGGATATATTTATGTACAGCCGGTGGGTTCCAGGGAGCCACCCATGCTGTGGGTGCACACGGAATTCCCATTGCGGAGTTGTACCTGCCTGTGACTATTTTTAAAAAACCGCGGTCTGACTGGGGCATGCAGACACCTTGACAGAATGAATAGTGTGTGGCACATAGGTTCCCCATTGCTATGCCTACGTGTGCAGCTCCTGATGGCGGTGGCACAGGATTATATTTCTCACTGCTTCTGTACAGCATTGTGGGCTATCGTCCCGCCCCTTTTAAAGAGGGTCGCTGCCTAGCCGTGCCAACCCTCTGCAGTGTGTGCCTGCGGTTCCTCTTCATGGCAGACGCACTTATAAATAGACATGAGTGTGGCGTGGCATGAGGGCAGCTGAAGGCTGCGCAGGGACACTTTGGTGTGCGCTGTGGGGGGAGGGGGGGCGGTTGGTCAGCATGTAACCCAGGAGAAGTGGCAGCTGAGTGTCATGCAGGCAGTGATTGTGCTTTGTTGGAGGTAGTGTGGTGCTTAGCTAAGGTATGCCATGCTAATGAGGGCTTTTCAGAAGTAAAAGTTGTTGGGAGGGGGGGGGGGCACTCTTGCCGCTATTGTGGCTTAATAGTGGGACCTGGGAACTTGAGATGCAGCCCAACATGTAGCCCCTCGCCTGCCCTATCCGTTGCTGTGTCGTTCCCATCACTTTCTTGAATTGCCCAGATTTTCACAAATGAAAACCTTAGCGAGCATCGGCGATATACAAAAATGCTCGGGTCGCCCATTGACTTCAATAGGGTTCGTTACTCGAAACGAACCCTCGAGCATCGCGATAATTTCGTCCCGAGTAACGAGCACCCGAGCATTTTGGTGCTCGCTCATCTCTAGTAGTAATGCATAAAGGACAGACAGACTCATATTTATATATATAGATGCCATCATGTGTAGTTGGACAACCCCTTTAAGTATTAAAGCAAGATTAACCCCTTAAGGACGCAACGATTTTTGACAGATTTTCAAAAAGCCATAACCTCTGTATTTTTCCGTATGAGGGCTTGATTTTTGCGTGGCGAACTGTAGTTTTTATCGGTGCCATTTTTGGGTACATTTGACTTCACTGTAAAATGTTTATTATTTTTTTTATGATCGCTGGGAGAGAAAACGCATCAATTCTGCCACAGATGTTTTTTTTATTACAGCGTTAATCATGCAGCATAAATGACACAGTACATTTTTTCTGCGGGTCGGTACGGTTACAACGAGACCAAAATTCTTATTTTTTTTAGGTTTTGCCACTTTTATGAAATAAAACCCCTTTTATGGGAAATCTTTTTTTTTTTCTATATCGCTGCATTCAAAGTCCTGTAACTTTTTTATTTTTCTATGGGCGGAGCTCTGCAAGGGCTTATTTTTTGCAAGATGGGCTGTAGTTTTTAATCGGTGCCATTTTGGGGTACATAACGCTTTTTTGATCACTTTTATTGCGTTTTTCAAGAGGCACAATAATAAAAATTAGCATTTTGCCTGTTTTTTAGCATTTCCTAAACTGCTTTTAGGATACAAAGTGTGTCCAACTTATTGTATGTGCCCTTACGGACGTGACGATACCAAATATGTGGGATTTCATTTTTGTTTTATGCTAATATCAGAAAAGCACCAAAAAACGTCTGTCTTACATTTTTTTTACATTTTTCTTTTTTGTACTTTATCTTTTTTCTCCACCATAGTGGGGGACTTACACCACAGCACCGATGATCGCTATGATAAGGCATGTTACAGTGATCTTAGGCAATGGCAATACAAGACGCTAGTATCTGGTGTCCTGTTGCCATGGCCACCAGTTGGGGTCTCCGCGATTACATTGCAATAGTCCGATGATGTCACAGAGGGAGCAGGCTCCCTTTATGAACCCATGCCGCTATCTACATAGATCATGCAGGGAAGGGGTTCACAGTGGGGGTTGCTGCTCCGATGCAGCTCCACTGTTGCTGCGGGAGGCCGGCTATCAGTGACAGCCAGCTCCTGCTGCCATATAGTGTGAGATCTCTTCTGATCTCGTGCTATCCACAGGACGTAAGTGTATGTCCTGTTGCGGAAAGTTCCCCGCTGCCAAGACGTGAGCTTACACCCTGGAGTGGGAAGGGGTTAAAGCCATGCTAGATTGGCCATTCTAAGGTTTGAAGGAAGTACAGCGCCTGATTGGTTTCGTGAATTTCTACAGAAGATTTATCAAGGACTTCTCAAAGGTCATCTCTCCCATCACCTCCCTCACAAAGAAAGCACACATTGTTCTGGTCCACGGAGGCGCAAACCGCTTTTAAGAAACTAAGGACTCTGTTCACTTCAGCACCAGTACTGATCCATCCAAACCCAGAATTGCCTTTGTTGTGAAGGTGCTCGCCTTCAACTCCGCCGTGGGAGATATGCTTTCACAGCAAGTACGAGATAAGATGCAACTACACTGATGCACATTTCTGTCCTACACCCTATCACCTGCAGAGAAAAACTGTGAAGTCGGGAACAAGGAACTTTTGGCCATCAAAGTGTCTTTCACTGGATGGAGACACTTCTTGGACGGAGCCCATCATCCAGTAACAGGGCTTACTGACTATAAGAAAACTTAGAATTCCTCTGTTATGCCAAGAGGTTATCTGTAGAGATGATCGAGCACCAAAATGCTCAGGTACTCATTACTCAAGTCGAACTTTTCGTAAAGCTCGAGAGCTCATTTCGAGTAACAAACCCCATTGAAGTCAATGGGAGACTCGAGCATTTTTCAAGCTGACCGATGCTCCGCATAGGGGAGGTTGTGTGAAACGTCTGAAAACATCAGAAAGTCATGGAAACACCACAGAAACAGATAGGGAAGGGCAGGGGCAGCATGCATGGGTGCATCTGAGGCTCCCAGGTTGCACTATTAAGCCAAATTGGGGGCAAGAGCCTGGTGGTCACCCCCATAACAATTTACTTGGGACAGACCATAAGCAGCAGGGCACACGCACAGGCACATCTTGGCTGAGCACCACACTAGGTGCAACCAAGGACAATCACAGCCTGTGGGTGACACCGCTGCCTCTTCTCCTGGGTTACATGCTGGCATTGCTGTCCAACCCCCCGCACAACTCTGCGTCCACAGCGCACACAAAATTTTCCCTGCGCAGCATTCACCTGGCCTCACGCCACACGCTCGCTTGATAGCCACACCACCCTCATGTCGATTTATAAGTGCGTACTGCATGATGAGGAGGAACTGGAGACGCACACTGCAGAGGGTTGGCAGGGCCAGGCAGCAACCCTCTGTGAAAGTGTGGACAATAGCCCACAATGCTGATGAGAATTGATGATAAATTGACGTACGATCATAATACCAATCCCGTGCCACCTCTGTCACAAAATTGTCAGGAGCCGCAAACGTGGGCATAAAGGGGACTCAGGTGCCAGCACTTCTACACATCTCCACAATGCAGTAGCACATACTAACACCAAAGATTAGTTTGAAGTGGGAGGTGTCGCAAAAGTAGCCACCACAGGTATACAGTGACCCTCTGAATGTCTCAGTCAATCTGTTATGCTTCCTGTGAATGCTCCAATCCAGTATCTCGGATAACTGTGGTAACTTGTAGCACGAGAGATAATACATACCGACCAGCACTGATCCCCAGACCCAGAGGAGGAGGAGGCATATTAAGCCTGAGAAACAGTGACCGAGGTAGGACCTGCAATACTCTGTGTGGGAAGCACGTGAGCGGGCCCAGGGTCAGACTCGGTCCCAGCCCCCACCTCGTTGACCCAATGTGCCATCAGTTACGGTTCCTTTCACCGTTCCAAAGACTGGATGAAACACGAAGAAGCTCCACAGGCCAAACCTGGTGCAGTTGCCCACCCAGGACTTCTGCCTCTGCCCACACCCTCAGCAATCATGGGTATAAAGCAGACTCAGATGCTAGAGCTGATGTGAACGTCTCATTAATTCAGTTACGCTTCTTTTGATTGGTCCAAACCACTGTCTCAGATAACTGCGGTAACACGAGAGCAAATACATGTCGACCAGTGCTGATCCCCAGACCCCAAGCAGGAGGAGGAGGTGGCATAATAAGCCTGAGAAACCGTGACTGTGGTACGACCCGCAATCCTGTGTGGGAAGCACGTGAGCGGGCCCAGGGTCCACCTTGTGTGACACAATTCATTCTGTGTATGTGTCAGATAGCTGAACAATGCAATGGGAAACCTTTGTGCACCCACAGCATAGGCGAGCCCCTGAAACCCAGGGACAGTATTACACATGAAGAAATGAGAGTGCCCAAACATGGCAGAGTTTCACCCCGCCCAGGACCTCAGCCCACACTTCTGCCCAAGTCATTCAGTGTATTTTTGCCAGACAGCTGAACACCATGCTGGGAAACCTTTGTGCAACCACAGTATAGGCGAACCCCTGAAGCATTTCTGTAGCAAGCATATAGGCGAACCCCTCAAAGCTTTCAGTAGCAAGTGTATAGGCGGACCCCTGAAACATTTCTGTAGCAAGAGTATAGGCAGACCCCTGAAGCATGGGGGGTACAATTCACTTTTAAGTTCTGGAAGAGTTTTTTGCGTGACCTTGGGCATCACTATTAATTTGTCTTCTGCTTTCCACCCCGAGTCCAACGATCAAACCAAAAGAACAAATCAGATTTTGGATCAGTATCTCTGATGTTTTATCTCCTACCTACAGGACGACTGGGTGGATTATCTATCAACAACGGAGTTTATGTATAACAATACCCAATGGCAATAGTTCTACCTCCCATGGCCTACTATATGCCAACTATGGGACACACTCTGTTTTCATTCCTGGTCTTCCTACCAACACCCCTGTCCCGATGGTCAACCACAGACTGGCAGCATTGGCGGAAATTCAAAAGGAATTGAAGGAGGCCTTACAGGAAGTCCAGGATGAAGCCCTATAAGAAAGCGTCAGACCAACGCCATCAAGCGGTTCCTACCTTCTGGGTTGCAGAAAGTGTGGTTGTCCAGCAAGAATCTGAAGGCTCATGTACCCTTTCCCAAACTTGGGCAAAGATTCATCAGCCCCTTCCCAATCTCAGCGAGGGTCAGCCAGATGGCATTCCGGTTAAAGCTCCAGGGCACCGTGAGGATTCACCCCATTATCTATGTGTCCTTGTTAAAACTTTTTCAGGAGTAAACCTTTGTGGGAAGGCAGCAACCACCTCCGCCTCCAGTAATGGTGCAAGGTCAGGACAAATTCATAATGGGAAAAATCCTTGACTCCAGAAGGTATAGAAGAAGGCTACAAAATTTTCTAGTGCAGTGGCAGGGATATGGGCAAGATGAGAACTCATTGGAGCTGGACCAAAATGTGCATGCTCCCAAGCTTATGGGGGAATTTCATAAGTATCCGGGTGAGCCAGCCCCTGGGATGTCCAGAGGTCATCCTAGAAGGAGGGGGCTACTGTCAGAGATTGAACCCAGGACCTCCTGTGCTCCAGTCAGTAGCTTTCGCTACTGAGTTATCTAGCCAGTGGACAGTTCCTTTGCATGACTCTCAGCCATGTTTGCTGTTCCCAGTTACATAGTTCCTGGCTCCTGATCCTGACCCCGCCTCAGTCTTGATTGTACTTCCTATAAAAGCTTGTCCCTGCTACTCACACAGTATATGATTATTGTCCTCCAGAGCACTGTTTTATCAAGCGCCACTTGCCTGTTTATCTATTTCTACAAGACCTCCTGATACTGACTTCTGGCTTCCCTTCTGACTATGTTACCTGCCTCATCCATCTGTACTGCAAAACAAAACCTTCCATTACTTACTCCTGGCTCATCCCTGACTACTCATCTGCAGACCTGACGCTCCAAACTTAGGTATACATCTAGTATAAGTTATACATCTCCTGTATGTAGTGATATAGACCATACTGGTATAATCTGGGTATCTGCTCTATTATATATGTACAGCTGGTATAATTACGCATCCTGTATATAGTTATATGAACCATGCTGGTATTACCTGGGTATGTTCTTTATATAAGTATATATGTACATCTGGTACAAGTTATGCATCCTGTATATAGTGATATAGACCATGCTGGCATAACCTAGGCATCTCCTGTATATGATTATATATGTACAGCTGTAATAAGTTATACATCTTCCTGTATATAGTGATATGGAGCATGCTGGTATAACTTGGGTATCTCCAGTTTATAATTATATATGTACAGCTGGTATAAGTTATACATCATGCATATAGGGATATGGAGCATGCTGGTATAACCTAGGTATCTCTTGTCTATATTATATATATATACATACACACACCCACACACAGCTGATATAAGTTATACATCTCCTGTATACAGTGATATGGAGCATGCTGGTATAACCTGGGTATCTCCTGTATATAATTATATATGTACAGCTGGTATAAGTTATACATCTCCTGTATATAGTGATATGGAGCATGCTGGTATAACCTGGGGATCTCCTGTATATAATTATATATGTACAGCTGGTATAGGTTATACATCTCCTGTATATAGTAATATGCTGGTATAACCTGGGTATCTCCTGTATATAATTATACATGTACAGCTGGTATACGTTATATATCCTGTATATAGTGATATGGAGCATGCTGGTATAACCTGGGTATCTCCTGTATATAATTATATATGTACAGCTGGTATAAGTTATACATCTCCTGTATATAGTGATATGGAGCATGCTGGTATAACCTGGGGATCTCCTGTATATAATTATATATGTACAGCTGGTATACGTTATATATCCTGTATATAGTGATATGGAGCATGCTGGTATAACCTGGGGATCCCCTGTATATAATTATATATATACATCCTGTATAAGTTATACATCTCCTGTATATAGTAATATGGAGCATGCTGGTATAACCTGGGGATCTGCTGTATATAATTATATATATACATCTGGTATAAGTTATACATCTCCTGTATATAGTGATATGGAGCATGCTGGTATAACCTGGGGATCTCCTGTATATAATTATATATGTACAGCTGGTATAAGTTATACATCTCCTGTATATAGTGATATCGAGCATGCTGTTATAACCTGGAGATCTCCTGTATATAATTATATATGTACAGCTGGTATAACCTGGGGATCTCCTGTATATAAATTATACATCTCCTGTATATAGTGATATGGAGCATGCGGGTATAACCTGGGTATATCCTGTATATAATTATATTTGTACAGCTTGTATAACCTGGGTATCTCCTGTGTTTAATTATATATATACATCTGGTATAAGTTATACATCTCCTGTATATAGTGATATGGAGCATGCTGGTATAACCTGGGGATCTCCTGTATATAATTATATATGTACAGCTGGTATGTGTTATACATCCTGTATATAGTGATATGGAGTATGCTGGTATAACCTGGGGATCTCCTGTATATAATTATATATGTATAGCTGGTATAGTTATACATCCCCCTGTATATAGTGATATGGAGCATGCTGGTATAACCTGGGGATCTCCTGTATATAATTATATATGTACAGCTGGTATAAGTTATACATCTCCTGTATATAGTGATATGGAGCATGCTGGTATAACCTGGGGATCTTCTGTATATAATTATATATGTACAGCTTGTATAACCTGGGTATCTCCTGTGTTTAATTATATATGTACAGCTGGTATAAGTTACACATCTCCTGTATATAGTATAAAGCATAGAATATAGCATGCTGATATAACCTGGGTATCTCATTATCTCGTTATACTTGCACAGAAGCCAGCAAAATATGACTTTTCATAATTGTCAGACTGTGAGAACCCAAGTTGTGAGCTGTGAGCCCCCTGCCCTGGAGATCTGCGGCGCTGCCGGTCATGTGGACTGCAGTGGGTATCACTTCTATATATTGCACTTAGTATATAATGTTGGCAGGGTGTTCATTCGGGCTGGCAGGTCACCGGCACATTCTGTGAAGCACCGCCACCACACAGCTCCGTCTGGTTAACAAACAGAACACTTTCCTTAGTAACCAAAGGCGGCTCATTAGACATTCGTTAGATTCGGCGCTCTCCTCATTATCTCAAGCAAGTGACGTGCGCAGTAAATAACGAGGATAACAGATCCGTCTCGCGGTGAATATCGTTATTCTCAGGTTATTCTCAGCCAAACACTGAATTACTAATTACAATTTAAATTAAAATAAGACTTTGACAAATGCTGGAGCTGCGAATCACGCGGCCGCGCCGGGGAGGGGGGGGGGGGGAATCGGGAACATGGATCATAAAGCTTATCTCTGTCCCCTGCTATTGGGGGGGGGGGGGGGAGAGGGAACATGGATCATAAAGCTTATCTCTGTCCCCTGCTATTGGGGGGGGGTCACACTTCCCAACATGTGAACCCACATTCACAAGGCCGTTTTCCGCCCGTTTTCCGCCCGTCTCTAATCCACCAAGAACGATCCCAATCTCCCGTAACGCCCAGGTTTGGCCAGATTTTCATAAACCGCGCCCATTTTAAAGACCCTTTTGCAGGACAATCCTGCAAGAAACGAGATGTGGGGCGATCAGCTGATCGCTCCCCGCTCGGTGTTATCGCTCCCCGCTCGGTGTTATCGCTCCCCGCACGGTGTTATCGCTCCCCGCTCGGTGTTATCGCTCCCCGCTCGGTGTTATCGCTCCCCGCTCGGTGTTATCGCTCCCCGCTCGGTGTTATCGCTCCCCGCTCAGCGTTATCGCTCCTCGCTCAGCGTTATCGCTCCCCGCTCAGCGTAATCGCTCCCCGCTCGGTGTAATCGCTCCCCGCTCAGCGTTATCGCTCCCCGCACGGCGTTATCGCTCCCCGCTCGGCGTTATCGCTCCCCGCTCGGCGTTATCGCTCCCCGCACGGCGTAATCGCTCCGCGCTCGGCGTAATCGCTCCCCGCTCGGCGTAATCGCTCCCCGCTGAGTGTAACCGCTCCCCGCTGAGTGTAACCGCTCCCCGCTGAGTGTAATCGCTCCCCGCTCGGTGTAATCGCTCCCCGCTGAGTGTAATCGCTCCCCGCTCGGTGTAATCGCTCCCCGCTCGGTGTAATCGCTCCCCGCTCGGTGTAATCGCTCCCCGCTGAGTGTAATCGCTCCCCGCTCGGTGTAATCGCTCCCTGCTCAGTCTTACACATCGGAGGTGAAGCGCTGAGCAAGAAGCCCGCAATCCAGCAGTCATCTCCCTGCTAAACGCTGAAGACCTTAGCGGTGTCCTCGGCACTCGTTTAGATGACTGTCATCGTTTGTTTCAATTCCCTAATGATAGAGGAGGGCAGAGCCCTGGTGCCTGGGGGGCACAAAGACCCCCCTGTCACATAACAGCTTTGTACATGGCACATGGTGGGGCGAGTATGTTCCAGTTTTTGCATTGAGTCTCCAGCCGGCCTCCGGCAAACACTGTGAACGAGGTTTTCTTCTTGGCATTACATTCTGAGTGAACTGTTTCTTTAAGATTATCCCCATTGTTGTTTTTTTGCTCCCCGATGCTTAAATAGCACCAACCTACTCTGCAGTGTTGTACACATATGGCAGTCAGACACAAGATATCTGATGGTGGAACAGGAAGCACTCATCCCCTATCACCCCCGGCGCCTCCCAGAGTAGTGCAGAAGTCATGTAGTCAGTAGTAGTTTTCTGTTGGGTCCCTTTAAGAGTATTAGTCAGTATGTTCAGTGTACTCACAAGTATTCTCGGTGCGCTGAGTGGACGGCAGATGCATTGCTGTAGCGCCATAAGACGATCGCAGAAGATAAGACATCCAGAACGGCATCAAACTGAAAGGTAGAGCGGGAGAGAGAACAAGGCGGTTAGTAATCCGTCGTATCTAAGAGGCGCCCCGCCGGCCGGGGGACACGGAGGGATCGGCAGCTGATTCTGGGCTTCAAAAGGAACTTAAAGGAAAATGTCATCTTTAAAGGGAAGAAGAAAAAAACTGCTCAGACGGCTATAAAGTAATAAGACGCAAACCTCTCCTCACCGATCCGCCAGCGCTCCTCATCTGACACCTCCCAGAGGCGCCGCTGCTGCGGACATGTGACTGCAGCGGCTAAACAGCCATAGCAGCTCAGCACTGGAGTCAGTGATTGGCTGCAGCAATGAGATCCAAGAAGGGCGGCGGCATAAGCGGGGTCGAAATAGGAGAAAAATGTTTATTGCTCCATAAAAAAAGGCGCCGTTTCGACTTGTTCCAAGTCTTTCTCCAGCCTGATGCACATACATTTATAGTGAAGACTGATGGGGAGGACACTCCTCCAGCTCATGAATCAGCCATTGACACAACACACCTGAAACAAAGAGCCGACATGGACACAGAACAGACGTGTCAGTGTACAAACATTAAAGTAAAACCTGGAGCGGATCCGTGTGTTGGACCGCTCCACATAGCCTTCCGCTATACCTCCTCCGACGACCTCCTACACAGACTGACTCCTGAAGACTGCTCTGACTCCTCCTTCACTTCCTGCCTTGCTCCTGCACTTTCTCTCCTCCCTTCCCCCTCAGCATAGAGGCTCACTGTGTAGTTTTCCACTCTAAACTCCAACTACACCCCCTGACCAATCAGTGGGGGCATGACATACTGCCAATTAGCAAGCAGCTTTTGCCAAGCTTTTAGCTTAAGAAGGGGAGAAACGGGGTTTATCTGACGTAAGGCACCTCCTATGCCTCCTTGAAACACATAGACAGGTGTGACAGGATAATGATTGTGTGGCTATTTTGGAGGACCCTCTGGGCCACTACACATAGATTTTGCACTGGATGCAATGCAGTGCTCTTATGTCCGTGCAGGCAGTGGGAACAACGATCCACATGCATGCAATGTAAATAAGGACTAGAGGGAGAACAGTAAGGGGTATATACTCAAAGGACACTAACAGTATATATAAACCGAACGTGCATAGAAACAGTCACAAAGACAACTGACGGAAAAATACTTACCAATGTACTAAAGTACCAGACAGGAGGAAATATCTAATAAGCAAGTACAATGTATTGGTTTGTATTTTGGCAAGAATACGTAAGCTCACAAGCCCACGATAAGGGTCCTTGTTGTCTTGTGAGGACAACTAAAACCACAAAAAGGGAACTCAGCCTACAACCGAGGTGATCATCCTGCTGGAATTTAGGGGCCTGGCACACTCTAGGTGGTAACAGGACTTTGTGCACACCTTCAGACGTCCATTGACCCGGATCTTGTCTACACCTACATTCATTGGACAGGACTAATCTGACATAAAAGGAACATGTCGTCAGATATCGCCCACCTGACAACATATAGGACATCAGATGTCTGGATAACGCATCTGATTAAAGGCAAGGGATCAGGGCCTGCAGAACATGCAGACAGGGAGGTCAGGTGTCCAGACCATCTTCAGGGAAGGTGGGGGAAGCAACTCAAACTAGCAGCATGCATTACACCAAGTACTGAGAGGGTAAGGGATTATGGATAATTGACCAGCACCCTTGTAAGATATGCACAGACCGATGGGGATTGGTTGGCTGGAGAACTCCACACCATCAGTCAGCCAAACCAGTGTGCTCATGGGAACGCATGGAACTACAGGTCCCAGGAGCACAACATGACAAGTGCTTGATGTATGGCAGTGTGAGAGTGAAAAGCTAGAAAAACGCCCTCCCGAGGGGGCGGCTCCACACCTACTTTATAGTAACACAAGATCTGATGTAAATCTCATCTCTCTGAATATCAACGATGAAACAATATCATTATAAACTCTGCAAAACAAAAGAAGACAATTAGCTATTTCAGATTATGCAGACGAGAGTAGATATTTTTGGAACGAGCCTCTTGTGAACCAGCCTCAGTCCCCTGGTGACTATTGTACTTGGCTGAGGCCCAAACCACGTCAATAACGCAAAAGATAGTTAAAAGCAGAATCAGAATCAAAATTCTGAAGATTGGAATGGGAATGAAAAAGAAGGAAAAAGTATTGATGGGTCAAAGGGGTCTATTTAAGGGTACCTATTAGGAAATTGTAGTAGCAGTGTTTCTGGCGCCACACAGCTCTGCTACATGCATGTCACACATACACAGCTCTGCTACGTAGCTTTCGCATATACGCTGCATGTGTTTTACAAAGTCCAGCTGGTGGCTGCGGTTACATCGTGGCTTGTCGCTGCCTCATGTACCGTATTTTTCGCTCTATAAGACACACTTTTTTTTCCTCCACAGTGGGTGGAAAAAGTCAGTGTGTCCTATAGAGCGAACATGCTGAGATCTGACCTGACCGGCAGCTGAAACAGATCGTAAATCCTTCTCACTGAGCTGGCGGCCCTTGGTATACAAACAGGAGAGCAGAGCGGCCGACAACAGCTGATTGCTGGGGGCGGGGGAGTAGCGGGGAGCTGTTGTCCTGCTATGGAGCTGACAGTCTGATACACATTGCAGGTACGATCTGTAGCAGCACCCGATGCTCATTAATGAGAGGGAACTTCTGCTCCCCCTCATCAGTCAGCTGTAGCGGGATCATGCCATCTCGGTCCATGGTTGCACCCCTTAGGCTGGTATTTTCCTGAGCTCTCTGGTGAGGTTGGGAAGGACATAAAGCCGAGATCAGAGGACCTATAGCCTGGAGCCGGGGTCATTGCTGCTGGACACCAGGACATCTGAGCACATGGACAACACTTATCTGCTGTCTACATAGCAGAGGTGGGAGAGAGCTGCATGTATGGTGTATATATAAGTGCCTAGTTATGCACACATTTATACACCATACATAACCATAAAGAGAAATGCCATGCAGGATCCTGGAAAGTTTAGTGACAACTAATGGAATCATCATTACATTGTCACTCAGCTCTTTCAGAATCCTGAATGCCAAGTGCAGAGCTATGCAAGCATGTATACAACATGCATTGCTATGACTAGTTAAACATGACATTCAGGGCTCCTGGAAAGCTGGGTTACAAGTAGAAAGATAACCATTACATTTACACTCAGCTTTCCTGGATTCTGAATGGCAGGTTGACAAGTTTGATATACTTCATTCTGAGTTGGTACTACTGCTCTTTATTCCTCATGTATTACCTGACTAACTGCCTGGTCTGGGGGAGCTCCAAATATTTTTTTCCTATTTTCCTCCTCTAAAACCCGGGTGCGTCTTATCATCAGGTGCGTCTTATAAAGCGAAAAATACGGTAAGCTGCATTAGCTGCTCCTTGAACCCTCTGTGGTGACATGTTTGCATGACAGCGACAGTTAGTTACAACACTGGACAGCGGTTGATGATTAGATGAAGGCTTGACCGGTCTTGGCGGCACTAGCACCTGAGATGACATGATATCACGGTCAGGAGATTCAAAGATAGCGGGGAAGGACTCTGCTGCAATGTTGTTGGTCAGTATGCATTGCCAGCCATGTGTGTGGACATTTGTGAGGTGTCAGTTATTGGAGTCTCCACACAGGGGTGCAGCTGTCTGACAACCAGCTATAAACTGCAAGACTGAGTACTGCTGTATCCATGGCAACTAAGGCCTCAGGGGTTTGCGTCGCATATAGTCTGCCCATAATTCCTCATTCAGTGCAGAAGGACCTGTGATGACATCACCATCATGTGATCAGGGGGTGGAGCTCAGAGCCGGTAACTGACATCACAGTGGAGGTAGGTTTTTTTCGATGAAATGTCAAAAACAAAAAAAAGTTATACTCACCTGTGTCAGTATGCCACTCCTGCTCCCAGCTCTGCAGTCAATGCCCGCACACGTATTCACCTGATTGCTCTTCCCAGAAGTCAGCAGTTGAGCTGTATGGACACGGACTGCAGAGGCCGGGAGCAGAGGGAGCGGCATTATTGGGTAGGGATCCATTTGAAGCATTGTTACTTGCTGGGGGCCCATTTAAAACATAATAACTGGCTTGGGGCCTGAGTGGGAAATTATATGGAACATTTCTACTGCATGGGGGCCTATATGGAGAATTACTATGGAACAGGGGCCTGTATGGGAATTATTATTGGGTGGTTGACTGCGCGGGACACATGACATCCATGTCCGCCATGGAAGCTACAAGCCGGTCTATGAGGCTCATTTATTTCATGGAGGCCTAACGGGTCACAGATAGGCGGCAGCTTGACATGACCTGCAGCCCAACATGTTCTGCCCTTCCTAGTGAATTTGCTGCAGCCAGCTATGTACGCCACATAGGTTCCTCCCCTCCTACAACCTTCCTGGTTGCAGTAGGCAATTAGCTGACCCTTATATACTTTGCCCCACTTGCTGCCAGTTTGGGTCCCTCTAGAACATGGGGCCACATTGTAATTTTTTTCCAAGGGCACTTTGATTTCCCAATCAGTCACTGATAAACACTATTGTCCAATCGGGTGTTAGAAGGTGCGTAAACGATACATAAAAAACAAAAAACGGTGTGAATAGTGTTCACTCCAAATATCTCCTTTATGATTTTGTAGGTCTTCTTTAGATCTAGTCTGTAAAGGGATCTGGCGAAAAAAGGCTGCCAAGCTTTGGGGTGTTGAATGAAGGATGTTAGTGTCATTCTAATGATTGCTGTAGTGAGCCTTTAATGCGTCTGCCATTAGCTCGGGCTGAGGGATATTAAAGCCGCATTCCCCGGGGTCCCATAACTAAGGATCCTAGTTTTAGCTTCTCTCTTAACCTGTCTGGCTAACAATTTTGCTGGTTTACCCACTGCAGCATACGGATTTGTCTTGAGCCTGCAGCATACGGATTTGTCGTGAGCCTGCAGCATACGGATTTGTCTTGAGCCTGCAGCATACGGATTTGTCTTCAGCCTGCAGCATACGGATTTGTCTTGAGCCTGCAGCATACGGATTTGTCGTGAGCCTGCAGCATACGGATTTGTCTTGAGCCTGCAGCATACGGATTTGTCTTGAGCCTGCAGCATACGGATTTGTCTTGAGCCTGCAGCATACGGATTTGTCTTGAGCCTGCAGCATACGGATTTGTCTTGAGCCTGGTTAATTCCTGGTCAAATTTGCTAAAGAGAGATTGATGTAGTTGAAGAAGTTGCTTATGTGCGTCATCTGAGGAAGATCTCCGCAGGACATTCTCCACCGCTTGGATTTTATTAATGAGATCATCTACTTTTATTGACTTCTCTTTTTTAAATCTTGCCCCAATGTAATAAATATACCTCTTATATAAGCTTTATGTGCCACCAGACCCACTTAGGACTTGAACCAGGGACAGCATTACAGTTAAGGTAGTTTTTGATCTTGTCTACTACGAGGGGCGGCTGATAAGTCTTTGGCTTCACCCAGAAAGTAATGAGATATGAAGATGACACTTTCCATTTCTCCCACATCCTCTCCACTGATGCCAACACACTTCTTACATCGGGATTCCAAGTTCTGTAAGCCTTGTAAAAAGAAGGATTTCGGTTGTGCCTCAGACCAGTCATCCGTAGCAGCCGTGGCATCAGGAATGGTGGGACATTTGGTCCCCTTGAGGTGTTTCTTCTGGAAACAGATGATAGTCGGAGGGAGCTAGATCTGGTGAATGAGGTGGGTGGTCAACCAGCGGGAAGCCTAGCTCCACCAGTTTTGCCGTGGTCGCTTGTGCAGTGTGGGCGGAGGCGTTGTCTTGCAGGAACAAGAATCCTTTGGACAGCTTGCTGCGCCTTTTGGCCTTCAGAGCTGCCTTCAATTGGTCCAAAAGTTCAATGTAATCCCTTGCATTGATGGTGGAACCATTGTGAAGATCGTCCACTAGCAGCACGCACTCTTTATCCCAGAACATAGACGCCATCACCTTAGTGGCTGAGGACCACTGGGCCTCCACTCTGACTGCTCCCCCTAGTGGTGGCTGTGTATATCTGTATGTAGTGAGCTCCTCCTAGTGGTGGCTGTATATATCTGTATGTAGTGAGCTCCCCCTAGTGGTGGCTGTATATATCTGTATGTAGTGAGCTCCCCCTAGTGGTGGCTGTATATATCTGTACACAGACGCCATCACCTTAGTGGCTGAGGACCACTGGGCCTCCACTCTCTGACTGCTCCCCCTAGTGGTGGCTGTATATATCTGTACGCAGACGCCATCACCTTAGGGGCTGAGAACCACTGGGCCTCCACTCTTCTGACTGCTCCCCCTAGTGGTGGCTGTATATATTTGTATGTAGTGAGCTCCCCCTAGTGGTGGCTGTATATATCTGTACACAGACGCCATCACCTTAGTGGCTGAGGACCACTGCGCCTCCACTCTCTGACTGCTCCTTGGTTTCAGGGTCATACACATAAATCCAGCTCTCATCCATAGTGACCGGTCGGTCCAGGAAGTTCTTATCAGTCCGTAAACGCTGACAGATGGACCGGGAAGTTGTCACTCGATGCTTTTCTGATCTCTTGTCACACATTTGTGGACCCACTGTGCAGATGGCTTCTTCATGGATAATGACACAAACACGTTCCCCAGAATCCCCCATGATGTTGGCTATTCCTGCGGCCGGCCGATTCTCCAGTATGGGGTTGTGCGCAGCATCGGCGATCTCTGGAACAACAACCCCTCTCGGTGGTCCAGGACGTTCCTCATCATTGGGGCCGAAGTGGCAACCAGTTCATAACTGTAGAGTATGAAGGGCATTGATCCCCCGATGTCTGCCACATATCACCAGGAATATCCTGCGCCGACTTTATCACTCCTCTGCTCTCATTGGCTGTGAATATCGCCTAAAACTCCGCCATGTTGTTTTCCCGCATGCCGTGATCACTGTGGCCATAAGCTACACACATATATTAGACACATAAGGCTTTCATGTGATGTAACATCCGTTACCATAGAAACAAAGAACACAAAGCCAAAGACTTCTCAGCAGCCCCTCGTACAATTTCCCTATATTTAGGTACTTTCATTAGAAATGTATTCATTCTCCAAGGTTTAGGATGTGAATACGGAGGTCCCAAGGAGAGGGTGGTAACACAGGGCGCGTCGTCGGACCATGTGGCTGTTGGTAATAATGACCATAAGTCTATCCTGTGGCCGGCCAAGTAAAAGGAAAACTAGCGGGAGGAGGCGTTCTTCCAATGGCAAGTGTCATGTAGGTCCCAGCGAGGGCATCGGTCTGTGACTAGTGCCGGTGTTCGCTCTCTCCAGCTCATACTGGACTCTCCACACACTACCATCTCGCCCCTGGTAGGCCTCCGCACCTCGCTCATCTGTTTGGTGTTGGCAGCATAGATATTGGTTCAGGTCACTGGAACTAAGCTGATCGTCAGACTGGAACGATATAGCCGCCGTTAGGGTCTAAGTTGTGGTTCTTGACAGTAAAGCTTGAAGTTTTTCTTCTGGCGATAATTGCTCCAGCCTTTTTCTTATCCGCATTGGTTAGCATGTTTCATGGCGGGAGGGGCAGAGGCTTTAACCCCTTAGTGACAGAGCTTTTTTGCTTTTTTCTATTTTTGTTTTTTCCTCCTCCCTTATAAAAAATCGTAGCTCCTTTATTTATCCATCGACGTCGCTGTATGAGGGCTTGTTGTTTGCGGGATGAGTTGTAGTTTTCAATGGCGCTATTTATTGTACCATATAATGTACTGAAAAACTTTAAAAAAATTCTAAGTGGAGAAAAATGGTAAAAAAAATGACATCCCACCATCTTTCGGTGCGTCCTGTTTCTACGGCGCAGAAATTGCAACAAAAGTTACCCAAGACTGGGGGCATCAGCCTGACTGACGCTCCCTTACCAACTAATAACAAAACTTACCGACAACTTCTTTAATGTCAAATGTGGGGTAGGCCACAGCTTTATTAAAGATTTAACCCTTACTACCTATTATTTTTAACTCGCTAACCCTTCCCATGCTCCAACCCGCTTTATCTTAACTGAAATCAACTTTAACCGTTCCACTGGACGTTTGTAAGCCCGCTTTCCTTGGGCTTGTAAACCTTCCTTCAAACCAGCATGGAAAGTTCAGGCACAACCAGCTGTGACGACTTCCAACAACTAAAGTCTTATAACGTCTCTCCTTGCCCAATCCCCGGGCGGGTGGGTGGGTGTCTTGCACGGCTCCGTCTTCTCTCCTCACTTGCTTCTCACTTCTGTTCCTCTTCCTTTCTTCTTCCCCCCTTCCGTTCTAAGCTCCTCCCCCTTTCTATCTCGCTCTTAACTTAAAGCTCCGCCCCCAGTCCCCTGCAGCCGCGTTAATCACTGTGCTGCATAAGAGACTGGGGGCATCAGCCTGACTGACGCTCCCTTACCAACTAATAACAAAACTTACCGACAACTTCTTTAATGTCAAATGTGGGGTAGGCCACAGCTTTATTAAAGATTTAACCCTTACTACCTATTATTTTTAACTCGCTAACCCTTCCCATGCTCCAACCCGCTTTATCTTAACTGAAATCAACTTTAACCGTTCCACTGGACGTTTGTAAGCCCGCTTTCCTTGGGCTTGTAAACCTTCCTTCAAACCAGCATGGAAAGTTCAGGCCACGCGGCATGCGCCGTATCCTTCACGGCGCATTCCGCCCCACCCCACGAACCCGAGCTAGCGCAGCCTCGACTCCATCCTGCAGTCCTGACAAGAAAGTGTCCAAACCGACTTCGTTCAGGTGTACCCCGTCACTCCTCAGTGCACCTCTCTCTCTGTCCTCCAGCTCCCAATGTCGTATGGCAATCCCCCCCAGGGAATGCACAAATTTTGAGACCCTTTGGTTTACCACCTTCCGGACATTCTCAATTGCTTCGGGGCTTTTTGCCCCCCTCCAACGTCTCCTGCCGATAATGTCCGACCATACCAACATGGACTCCTGAAAGCACTCCCTAAAACGGAGCATGTCTTGTTTCATTAGGACGAGTAGATCGCCCAATTTTATTTTTCCTAGGTCGTTCCCCCCGGCGTGCACGACCAGAATGACTCGCCGGGGGGTCCACCTGCTAATGTCCGTGATAATTTTCAGCAAACTGGGCCACTGCAGGCCTCTAACTCCATACCAGTTTACCACCGTGTCCGTCAATCCCAGGCTCCTTCCTGGTGGCCGAGTTGCTGCCCTCCTTTCGGCCCAATACACAAAAGAGTGACCGACAATCCATATTTTCCACGGTTCCGCAGCTGAAAAATAGAAAACAAAGAAAACAGAACCCGTACCGTCCAACCGAAACGAATTAACCAACAGACAGCAAAACCTAGCCACTCCTAATTCCTATAACACTAGGTCTGGTCTGATGTATGATTTGTAGGCCTGCGACTTCCATCTGCCCAGACGTTTTACGTCTTCCTCCTTCATACCATGTGCGTCTGCCATGGTTGCCGCCCCTATTCTGAAAGAATGCGTACCGAATTCGGACGCATCCAGACCTGCCGCGCGTAGGGCTGAACGGAAAACCGCCGAAAATTGGAACCGGGTGAGGGGTGTGCCCGGCGCATGAACAAAAAATTGGTCACAGATATTACGCGAGCTCATATACTCACGTACCGTGGCTACCGGGCACCACTTGGAGCCCAGGCTGTTGATCGCTAACCACTCGCCTCTGCCGTACGTGTCTGTTTTGGACTTTCTAACGCATACCCGCAGAGACTCTCCCGAGGGGATAACGTCGTTGTGGCGAAGGCCGCCCGGCTTGTTTTTGCTGGCCGGGACCAACTCGCCGATGCGCAATGCCGCGAAAAACGCCACCGAAAAAGCTGCCCTGAATAGCAGCGCTTCCGAGCTATTGTCGCACACACTTTCTAAAAGTTCTAGGAGCCTCACTAACAAGGAAAACGTAATCGGCCGTCGCTTGTCAACGCGCGTCTTCTCCTTTTTCCAGCCGCGTATTACTTGGCGGAACATAAAATCCTTCGTGACATCCGCCTTGCCGTGTAGTTTTAATAAAAACGCTACGCCGGCTAAGTGTTTTTTCGCTGCACCGACGGACCGCCGTTTTTTTCGCAAAGCTGCCAGCATATCCAGCGTCGCCGCTCGCGCCTTCTCACCGTCGGCGACGGAACCGCCTGACAATGAAAGCCAATGTAGCCAAATGGAATTATAACTGTTCCACGTCGCACGCGTGACCGATGACTCCACCAGCTTCAGTAATTCTGCTCTACCAGCTTCCATAAGTGAGGGGGGCATCGTGCCCCCTCGGCCTCCGCCTGGGGATGACGGTCCCTGAACGCCTCCATCTGAAAACGAGAGAGTGCGTCAGCCGCCCCATTGTCACGACCCGGAACATGCCTGGCTCGCAAGTAGATATTGCTCTGTAGACATTTCAAAACCACGTATCTCAGCAACGCCAACACGGGTGGGGAAGCCGATGTCTGCTTATTGATAACATGTACTACTGCCGCATTATCTGACCAGAAACAGACCTTGCGGTCCTGAAACTCCGAGATCCATAATTCCAAAGCTACCACCACGGGAAAAAACTCCAACAGCGTCACGTTTTTGGTCCACTTTCTAAGCAACCAACTCTGGGGCCAGGGTTCCCGGCACCAATGGTTATTGAAAATGACCCCAAAGCCTCCTGATCCCGCAGCGTCCGCAAACAGGCATATGTCGCTTCCGGTCACCTCCTCCTTAGGGCATATCACCTGCCCGTTGAAGGATTGCAAAAACACCTTCCAGATATGTAAATCAGCTCTCATCCCCTGCGTCACCCGCACGAAATGGTGAGGCTCCCGAATTCCCGTCATGGCTAACGTTAGCCTTCTCGAGAATACCCGCCCCATGGGGATAACTTTACAGGCAAAGTTAAGCAGGCCTGCCAGACTCTGTATCTGGCGCAGGATGACCTTCCTGCAGCTGGACACTTCGTTGACCACCTGGGTCAGCCTTGCTACTTTCTCCACTGGTAGCCTGAAAACCATGTCCTCGGAGTCGATCTCGATCCCGAGGAAGGTGATCCGTGTTAATGGGCCCACCGTTTTTTCCTCTGATAACGGGACCCCCACCCGACGCATGAGGGACTGGAAGGTTTTTAGCAAAATTGCGCAATCGGCTGATGTCTCCGATCCCACAAACAAAAAATCATCTAAATAATGTATCACCGATGAGATGCCCGTCTCATGCTTGAGTAACCACTCCAGGAAAGAACTAAACAATTCGAAATAATAACACGAAATCGAGCATCCCATCGGCAGACACATATCTATGAAAAATTGGTTCTCGACCCGGCACCCCAGAAGGTGAAAACATTCGGGGTGAACAGGTAACAACCGGAAAGCGGACTCAATGTCCGTCTTCGCCAGCTGAGCTCGCTTGCCCGCCGCCCTAACCAAACGCACCGCGCAATCAAAAGACGTATACGTCACCGCCGCCTGATCTTTTGATATGCCGTCGTTAACCGAGTCACCGGCGGGGAAAGAAAGGTGATGAATTAAACGAAACTTACCGGTTTCCTTCTTAGGTACTAAACCCAAGGGGGAAACCCGCAAATTGGTAAAGGGCGGTGTTCCGAAAGGGCCGGCCATGCGGCCCAGCTCCACTTCTTTTATCAATTTTTCTTTGACCAAGTTAATATTATCCGACGCCGATTTTAAATTCGGGGAAAACATAGATGAGGGAGAAAAAACAAACGGAATCACGAAACCCACGGAAAAACCGTCTTTAAGCATTTTTGCCGCCTGCCTCCTGTGGTAAATGTCTAACCACGGAAGCAGGACCCGACTTTTCACTGGCGTTCGGTGCTCCACCGGCACCACCCACTGCGGCAGACGCTCTTTGTTTTTTAAAGCAGCGAACTGCTGCGTGCTGCCCCCCGCAAACCGAGCATTCATGTCGGAATTTGCAGGTGGCGTGAAATCGGCAATGGCCCTCGTTATAGAGCCAACATGTGCCGTTCGGTCTCTGTGATGCCGCGGGGGGCTGTTGCCCGCCTCCCGCGGCTCCCGCCGGAAAGGACGCTCTGGCGGGCCGTTGTGCTAGGATCAGCTGGATCCACACGTCGGTCGCTTTTGTGGCCCAGCTTATTTGACTCGTTCCGGATACGCGCCTGCGGAAATCCTCATCATAGCGCCACCAAGCTGACCCACCGTGCAGCTTGTAGGCGCTGTATATGGTGTTTAAATAGACCATCAACTCTGGACCTTTAATCGGCTGATGCTGACACACCACATGAGCCAAAACCATATACGCCTGAAGCCAATTGCCGAACGTCTTGGCAATCTTTGGCTTCTTTTCTGTTCCACGTTCGGACAACCGTTCCTTGTCCACCATAACGTGGTCCACCGACAATAAGGACCAAATATCCACATATAAACCTTTTTTGATCCTTTCCGTAACCTCTTCAGCCAAACCTACCCCTAGCGGGGCAACACCGCAGAACATAGAATCTGCATATTTTAAACCTTCCGTTGGGTCACCATCTGTACACAACGTTGAGCTTCCAGACACATTACTCACAGGCGGGCCTCTGCCCCCCGGTGAACCACCGGATCCTGCAAGCCCCTCTTGCGGATCCACCTTGCTCAACAAAGACTTCAACACCGCAACCAAATCTTGTTTTTCCGCGCCCTTCGCGGGATCCATCACATTACACCAAGCATTTTGTAATGACAACTCACCAGCTCGACCGACCTCCGGCAACGCCAAGGGTGATGTCCCAGCTGTATCCCTCCTCCGGATCCTGTGGTCTGGCGTGGGCTGACGACTGTCCTTTTGCGTAGCCTCCTGCGCCCTCTGCTGATGGGCCAAACCAGGTTGGTGTCCGCACGACCGTCCATGCGAGTGGCCACGACTTCTGTAACTCCTGTAGTCTCTTGCACTCTGTTCAGCTTGTACATTGAGCAGGTGCCGATGTTCTTCAGAGTCCCGTCTATCTTCTCTTGAGCTGCTCCTATCTACTCTGCTGACTCTTCTTGCCCTGCCGCTGCTGCTACTTGAAGCGCTGCCTGCCTGCTCTAGCTGGCGCGAACGCCTGGCATCTAGTCTTATCGCCCTGGCTCTGTCCCTGCGCCTACGCCTAGCGCCCTGTCCTTGGCGGCTACTGCTAGCGTAATTACCTGATACTTGGGATGCATAACCCAACGTTTCTTGCAGCCTTGGGTCGAGGTATCTCGGGTTAACGAAACACCTATGCTGCATGCCCGTAGCGGGTGGCTGCACTAATGAAGTGTGTCTGCTTGGCCTCTGTGTGGTGTATGACCCCCCTTGCTGACCCGGGTATAGGGAAGACTCCGGTCTATTACCGCCATAGCAAGATGGCATACCGCGGCTATGACTCGCTTGGACCGCTGCAAGTGGGCTCTGGGTCGGGCTACGTGACCCCTCGAACCGGCTACCCCTGCCTCGATGTGACCTTCCTGGGCGTAAAATGGCAGGGGTTGGGCTGCTGGCGGGGGTGCTAGCGGGGCTGCTAACGGGGCTGCTGGCGGGGGTGCTGGCGGGGGTGCTATAGGTGGCGGCTGTTCCCGTGATGTTCCCCCTCTTACTTGGCCCCCTGCCTTTTTGTTGCCTACCTTCGGCCCTGCGCTCTGGCTGCGATGCTCTGCGGTGTTGGCGGGGTACGCGCCCTTCCCGCGTGTTCCCTCTCTCCTCCGTCTGGCTCATGACCGCACCACTCCTCGTCTGCGCTGTTTTGCGCGCCGGCGCGCGCTTCCCTGTTGCGCTGGGTGCTGCTGCTGCTGCTGTAGAAGATGGCTGGGCTTCTATTATTCTGCTCCCGCTCGCCGGCGGTGAGCGCTGCCTCGTGGCGGGCCGTTTTCCCGCCAAACGTTTTGAACCCGGCGCCATCTTGCTTCCGGTTTTTGCGGCGGCCGCCGCTTCATCTTCTCCCCTGCTGCTCCTCATTCCGCGACGTTTGTTCGCCGGGCTCAGGCTGAGCCTCGCTGGCGGCTGCTTTCTTCGCTGCGGTCTTCCCCGCAGCTGCTCCCCTCCTTCCGGCGACGCTTCGCTGGCTCTCCTCAGTTGCGTTCCGGGTCCCTCCGGCTCCGCCGCTCCCGCGGCCGTCGTGTAGCTCCGCAGCAGCTCCTCCAGCCATCCGGTGCCGTCCTGGCTAACTGCCTCCTGGATTTGCGCCCGCAGGTCCTCCATTTTCTTTCCCTTCTGGTCTTCTCACCGGACTCCTCTTCTCTTCTTCTCCCGACGTCTCCGGTCCTCAGCGGTAAGCTTCTTCCTCTTCTTCTTTAACTTTAATCCTCCGCTCCGCTTGCTCTGCTTTCAATTTGTAAATCCAAATTTGTAATCCACGTGTCCTTCTGCTGGTTAGCAAAAACGAAAATCTTCTCCTCCAGGCAATTGTATTCCACGTGTCTTCTGTCTTGCACGGCTCCGTCTTCTCTCCTCACTTGCTTCTCACTTCTGTTCCTCTTCCTTTCTTCTTCCCCCCTTCCGTTCTAAGCTCCTCCCCCTTTCTATCTCGCTCTTAACTTAAAGCTCCGCCCCCAGTCCCCTGCAGCCGCGTTAATCACTGTGCTGCATAAGATAACTTTTTTTAAGATATTAAATTTTTTACAATTATTTTCTGTCTCCATTTTGTGCGCACAATGACTTTTTTATTTTCCTGTTGACATAGTTGTGTGGGGCTCATTTTGTGCGGCACGTCCTGTCGTTTCTGTTGGTATCATTTTTGCAAACAATTGACTTTTTGAACGCTTTTTATTACATTTTTTTGGAGATAGGGTGATCAAAAAAGTGCATTTCTGGCATTCTTTATTTCTTTTTTCATACCACGGTCACCGTGCAGGTAAAAAAATGCATTAATTTGATAGATTGGACTTTTACGGACGCAGTGATACCAAACATGTATTTTTTGTTTATTATTTAGATTTTTTTATTGCAAATATGGCAAAAGGTTTTTTTTTTTTGAACTTTCATTACTTTTTTTTTCTTTTAATAATTAGTAAAACTTTATTGATCTTATTTTTATACTTTCTTTCAGTCCCCCTGGGGGACCACAACCAGCCATGCTTTGATCGCTCCTGCAGTATGATGTAATGCTATAGCATTATGTCATACTGCTTTTTGACAGGCAGTCTATCAAGCCACCCCACAGGAATGGCTTGATAGGCAGTCTGCCGAGGCAGCCCTGGGGCCTTTTAGAAGACCCCCAGTTGCCATGACACCTGCACAGCTCCCCTGATCTTACTGCAGCATTTAAAGGGTTAATAGCCGCGATTGGCCGTACGGATGATTGCGGCTATTGCCTGCGGGTGTCAGCTGTAATAAACAGCTGACGCACTGTATGGAGGGAGATAGCGGTGCCACCTCCCCCCATACACGTCATGCAATAGCAGGACGTAAAAACACTATTGGGCCATCACTAAGGGGTTAAAATGTGACTCCTGTAAACACACCATGTCCGCTCCAGATTTCAGCCCCTCTCCCCAGACAGCTCTGCCCCTAAAGGGAGAGTTAAGGCCCCTCACATTGAAGGGGCAATTATTTAGTACATTTCCTTCTAAATGCATTGTGGTAATATGGAGGCGGCCTGGTAGTGGCATGTCCAAATATTACATTGTGAGGAGGTATCCGACCATGCGACCGGCCTCAATCGGGGGTGGACAGTCACTCAAAGTCCAGCAGACTCCGATACTTCAGTAAAAAAATCTAAAAAAGGCAAAGCAAAAAGGAAGCACAATCAATGGTCTCATTTTCTTCTGTTCCAGCCGGAGTTGTTCCCTGAGGGCCTGGGATTTTGGGAAGCCCATGGGTCTGGAGCCAAGGGGATGTCCCAAGTTTCGAGAATTTCTTCTCCAGACTCCAGATTATGGATGAAATGTGTTTGGCCATTTCTATTGATCATTAGTTCTATGGGAAATGAATCCGGGCAATCGCATCTGGAGGCAGAAATCTGGGTTTAGGGAGTCTATGGATTGTATCAATGATAAGGACCCCTGGAGGAGTGTCGGGGAGCACCTTTAGGATAAGACGCAGGGCAAAGATCTCCAAAGGCACAGACTCAGGGATCTCCTGGAATGGAAGATTATTTGGTCTGCTGCGATCTTCAATATCTGCTGTTTTTGCACCTCGTCTTCCAGAGTAATGAGCGTCAGTTTAGTCGTTGTGGGGTTTAGTCAGCTCTTGCATGTTATGCTCAGTAGGGTCTACTCTCTCTCCTAGGTCCTGGACAGACTTAGTATGTGCAGAACGCATGGTTTTCATGTCGTCATGGATGGAATTACTCAGAGAGAGGATCATGTTTTTAATGAAGTTCTCCGAAGCTGGTTGATCAGGAATTTTGCGATATGCTCTTTTGATCTCTGAACTTCCCAGATAGACATAAAATTGTCATGGAAATCACTTCTCCCTGCTGGAGATAGCACAAAATTTGAGTCGCTGCCAGGAGTGGTTATCCCAGTGTTACTGCCAGGAGGGGTTGTCTTAGTGTGCCTTTCAGCTCTCATTGAGTGGGGGAATACAAATGAGTGCTCATTGTGCAGAATATCCCTTTCTTCCTCCTCTCCCCTCTCCTTTGCACATACTCTTGGGAGTGATAGAGCCCCTCCAGGTGTAGCATTTGATATTGAGTCCTTGTCCATAGTATTATAACAGCAGGTATAGCTGCGGCAGCCACTTCATAGGATACTGCCGACCCAGGAGAGGAGCGCCTGCCGTCCGGGAACCTCGCTCCTTCCCCACACTCTTCCTCCCCACCTGGGGATCCTGCTGATACAGGGGCCCCCTCGGAGGCACCGTCCGATGTCCCCCTCCACTCTCCAGCACTGTCGGGGCCTCCACTCTCCAGCACTGTCGGGGTGGGAGGGGAGTCCCCTGGGTTTTTGAGGACTCACTCAGCTTGTAGCTATTTCCAGTAGCAATGTCAGGGCTGGACCGCGGTGAGCAGTTCTTGCTGTTCCCTCCTCTCCCCACTCCAGGCTCCCACGCAGCAGTCAGCGCCATCTTGGAGGGGATTTCTTTGGATGTGAAGAATGCCTCCAGCTTCTTTGGCTGGGCTTTGGAAGCCGTAGTTTTGGTGGCATCAGGGTCCAGGGATCCTCAGTAGCAGGAATAAGTAGATTCTCCTCTCTCCTTGTGCTGTGATGTTGCTTTATAGGGGGCTACAGCACAGAGCCTTCCCTCACACGTCCATCTTCCTCCGGCTCCCCAGCCACTCCCCCGACTGTCTGGATGTTTCTGTATTGTCAGTGTCTTTTATGTGAGGGGATATGATGTGTATTGCATATCTGTAGCAGTGAATGGGTTACTGTCTACAAATGTATCTTTGGTATGTCCTGTGACCTTGTCATATATATGTGGTTGCACGGTGCATGATTGAGGTCTGTTCAGTTCTGTCTTCTGGGAGTCGTCTTGTCAGTCCTGCTGTGGAGTGTGGAGCCTGTCTGCTCACAGACACCTTCAATCTAGAAGATGGAAGAGGCACAGAGGATGGCGTGTGTCCAGGGCCTATCGGGGAACTTACGCTGAATGTCAAATGGAACCGCCAGACTGTGTGATCCACCATGTAGCGCTGAGTGTGGATCTTCAACCGTGAGTGTGCGTCAGTAGAGTTGATGAGTGAAGGTGAAATGTGTCCAGGAATAGAGTGCCACAGATCACTTGGCCTGCGAGGAGCCCTCTGCTCTCCCGGGTTTCTTCCCTGTCACACCACATGTTCTTCTGCATCAGTGTCTTTTGCCAGTGGATGTAAAGTCTTCTTACAGAAAATGGCTTTACCGACCGTTCCCGATTCTGCCTTTAAGAAGTCAACTCTGAATGTGTGGACTCTTTATAACACCGTCTAGAATTCACCGCGGAGGACGGTCAGTGGCGTCACACGTAACCAAAGGACTACAGTTAAACCATTGTTGGGTTTTCCCCATTTAATACCCTGCCCTCGGCCCCTTGGACATGTCCCTGGTTACCCTCCGGGTGGGAGACTGTAGAGTCCTGTGACAAGGCCTGATGTCTCCCAGGCTGGGGCCTGCTCCTTGGAAGCTGCACCGGGGCCACTGGAGCAGCTGCCACCTCCTGATTTCCAGGCACCACCGTAGATTGGCGCTTGGGAATGAAGGTGTTGATTCGTCACAACTCCAGCAAGCAGCGGACTCTGGGGAGGGATGATGTAGTATTAGGGGGCCCGACCCACCACTGCAATGCGAGAGCAATGATTAGGAAACCAATGATTTTCAAGGATTTCACTCATTTGCATTCTTTTTTTCCTAAGTCTCGCAGCGCACAGAGTAAAATCTGTGATATCGCTTAGTGTTTTCAATGGAGCCGGCGGAGTGCATTGCGTTAGCTATGGCAGAGGAGTCCTTCATTCCCGTGGGCACCGCAGGGATGAAGAAATCCTCTCCCACAGCTGTGACAACTGTGGCAGAAATCCATGATGCTATCCCATTTCTTTCAATGGGGTCGGCACTGTATATATATATATATATATATATAGCAGACGACTCTTCTAGTTGAGTGTATGTATGTATATATATATATATATATATATATATATATATATATATATATATATATATACACATACATACATACATACATACATACATACATACATACACACATACACACACACACACACATACACATACACTCAACTAGAAGAGTCGTCCGCCTCTTCTCTCCTGTCTCGGCAGTTGTCTTCTGTGTTCTGAAGGCCAGGCATTGAAAAATCCCGGCTTCCAGAAAGTGCTGGTCTCATTGGCTGAGCTCTCTGCCAATCACAGGCGGACCTCAGCCATTAAATGACAGCTGAGGGCTGCCTGTAATTGGTCACAGCCCTCAGCCATTCATCAATGAGTAACTGAGCGCTCAGCCACTAACACCAGTGCTTTCTGGGGGTGGGAATATTTCAATCCCCGGCCTCCACAACACAGAAGACAACTGCTGAATCCGGAGAGAGGAGCCGGACGGCTCTTCTAGGTGAGATATATATATATATTTTTTTTTTCTTAGATTTTTTTACAGCTAGCGATGATTTTCAGGGAATGGCTTATATCTCAAGCCCTTCCCTGAAAATCATGCCTACAACTCACTGCTTTCAATGGGGTCGCAGACGTGCCAGCCCCATTAAAAGAAATGGGATAGCATCATGGATTTGGGGGATGAAGGAATCCTCTGCCATGACAGCTGTGACAGCTGTGGAAGAAGTCCGCGATGTACTCCCTGTGTTTTCAATGGGGCTGGCGCTGCTGCCGCCGTCCCCATTAAAAACAATGAGCGATATTGCAGCATTTTCTCTGCGTTGCGAGGCACTCAATCTTTCATGGTGGCTGGAGGACTAAACAGGAGTCAGTGACGCTCCTACTGGCTGACAGAAGCGGCTCCCAATGACTCTCTATGATGTCCATAGACCACAAGATGACCAGATATCCCGATTTAGGCAGGACAGTACCAATTTGGGACCCTGGGTCCCGCCTTCCGCCAGGACCCCAGTGGGACAGCCATTTGTCCTGTTTTTGTCCCACTTTCTGGTAACATCTGGTCATCATTACAGTGATTACCGGATACTGTGGTGGTCACTATTATTGCTGGGGCTGGAATAGGGGAGGGCTAATACTATGGGGTACTATGGGGGTCTCGCACCACTAGGGGGAATGAACCATTGCCAAGCAGTGCCAGCGGTAAAAGGTAAAGTGGTTAGTGGTACAGAGGGCGAGCAATACACAGGGTGAGCGGTGCAGAGGCACAGAGGTAAGTGGTACACAGAGCAAGTGGTACAGTGGGTGAGCGGTGCAGAGGTAGAGAGGTGATCGGTACACAGGGAGAGCGGTACACAGGGTGAGCGGTGCAGAGGCAGAGAGGTGAGCGGTACACAGAGCAAGTGGTACACTGGGTGAGCGGTGCAGAGACAGAGGTGAGCGGTACACAGGGTGAGCGGTGCAGAGGTAGAGAGGTGAGCGGTACACAGGGTGAGCGGTGCAGAACAGAGAAGTGAGCGGTACACAGGGTGAGCGGTGCAGAGGTAGAGAGGTGAGCGGTACACAGGGTGAGCGGTGCAGAGCAGAGAGGTGAGCGGTACACAGGGTGAGCGGTGCAGAGGCAGAGAGGTAAGTGGTACACAGAGCAAGTGGTACACTGGCTGAGCGGTGCAGAGGTAGAGAGGTGAGCGGTACACCGGGTGAGCGGTGCAGTGACAGAGGTGAGCGGTACACAGGGTCAGCGGTGCAGAGGCAGAGAGGTGAGCGTTGCTGATGAGAGGAGAGAGAGAAAGTTCCCATGTTAAAGGAGATGTCCCGCGCCGAAACGGGTTTTTTTTTTTTTAAACCCCCCCCCCCGTTCGGCGCGAGACAACCCCGATGCAGGGGTTAAAAAAACCACCCGCACAGCGCTTACCTGAATCCCGGCGGTCCGGCGTCTTCATACTCACCTTCTGAAGATGGCCGCCGGGATCCTCTGCCTCCGTGGACCGCAGCTCTTCTGTGCGGTCCACTGCCGATTCCAGCCTCCTGATTGGCTGGAATCGGCACGTGACGGGGCGGAGCTACACGGAGCCGCTCTCTGGCACGAGCGGCTCCATAGAAGACTGCAGAAGACCCGGACTGCGCAAGCGCGGCTAATTTGGCCATCGGAGGCCAAAAATTAGTCGGCTCCATGGGAACGAGGACGCCAGCAACGGAGCAGGTAAGTAAAAAACTTTTTATAACTTCTGTATGGCTCATAATTAATGCACAATGTACATTACAAAGTGCATTAATATGGCCATACAGAAGTGTATAGACCCACTTGCTGCCTCGGGACATCTCCTTTAAGTGTATTGGCAGCGTTGTTAGGGAGAGTGAAAACTTGGTAAGCATATGCGAGGGGAGGAGGGGGAGAGGGAGAGAGGCAGAAGGGGGAAGCTTTGCTACTCGCTAGTAAACACACTGAACTCTACTATGCACAGCTAGACACGCTCAGCACTGCTACGCGCAGCTAGACACGCTCAGCTCTTCTACGCGCAGCTAGACACGCTCAGCTCTGCTACGCGCAGCTAGACACGCTCAGCTCTTCTACGCGCAGCTAGACACGCTCAGCTCTGCTACGCGCAGCTGGACACGCTCAGCTCTGCTACGCGCAGCTGGACACGCTCAGCTCTGCTACGCACAGCTAGACACGCTCAGCTCTGCTACGCGCAGCTAGACACGCTCAGCACTGCTACGCGCAGCTAGACACGCTCAGCTCTGCTACGCGCAGCTAGACACGCTCAGCTCTGCTACGCGCAGCTAGACACGCTCAGCTCTGCTACGCGCAGCTAGACACGCTCAGCTCTGCTACGCGCAGCTAGACACGCTCAGCTCTGCTACGCGCAGCTAGACACGCTCAGCTCTGCTACGCGCAGCTAGACACGCTCAGCTCTGCTACGCGCAGCTAGACACGCTCAGCTCTGCTACGCGCAGCTAGACACGCTCAGCTCTTCTACGCGCAGCTAGACACGCTCAGCTCTGCTACGCGCAGCTGGACACGCTCAGCTCTGCTACGCGCAGCTGGACACGCTCAGCTCTGCTACGCGCAGCTGGACACGCTCAGCTCTGCTACGCGCAGCTAGACACGCTCAGCACTGCTACGCGCAGCTAGACACGCTCAGCTCTGCTACGCGCAGCTAGACACGCTCAGCTCTGCTACGCGCAGCTAGACACGCTCAGCTCTGCTACGCGCAGCTAGACACGCTCAGCTCTGCTACGCGCAGCTAGACACGCTCAGCTCTGCTACGCGCAGCTAGACACGCTCAGCTCTGCTACGCGCAGCTAGACACGCTCAGCTCTGCTACGCGCAGCTAGACACGCTCAGCTCTGCTACGCGCAGCTAGACACGCTCAGCTCTGCTACGTGCAGGCATATAGTTTATTCACTGAGACAGTAGGGCTCTTATTTTGTCTATATTTATTCACTGAAAAGGACCCACTAAAGAAATATCCTCTACTATTTAAACATTACCTTTAATTTATTCTGTTACAATAAAGACAAGCGCTTGTGGTGACACACAAATTAATATTTTAAACAATGCGAGTCCTGACGATGTCTAATGACTAGAGATGAGCGAACGGACTCGTCCGAGCTTGATACTCGTTCGAGTATTAGCCTGTTCGAGATGCTCATTACTCGTGACGAGTACCACGCGATGTTCGGGTTACTTTCACTTTCTTCCCTGAGACGTTAGCGCGCTTTTCTGGCCAATAGAAAGACAGGGAAGGCATTACAACTTCCCCCTGCGACATTCAAGCCCTATACCACCCCCCTGCAGTGAGTGGCTGGGGAGATCAGGTGTCACCCGAGTATATAAATCGGCCCCTCCCGCGGCTCGCCACAGATGCGTTCTGACAGAGATCAGGGACAGTGCTGTCGTGGTGGACCTGCTATAGGGAGAGTGTTAGGAGTATTTTAGGCTTATAGAACCCCAACGGTCCTTCTTAGGGCCACATCTAACCGTGTGCAGTACTGTGGAGGCTGCTTTTTGCAGTGTTGCACATATTTTTTTTTTTGTATATCGGCCATGCAGAGCATTGCGTCCTGCAGTAATTTTACATTGTCCAGGGCCAGTGCTGGTTAGGCAGGGACAGAAGACATATATTTATTGAATATAGGCAGTGGGCCTTTCCAAAAACATTTTGGAAAAAAAATCTATTTGGGCTGCCTGTGACTGTCCTCAGTGTACTGGGTCTGTGCTGGGGGTAGTTGTCCTAATTCATACGCAGCCAGCTAAGTGTTACAGCAGGCTTGCGCAAAATTCTTTCCTGCCTCTGCTGTGCGTTCCGTAAGCGAAGTCAGCCTCCAACCACAGGCCAATAAGCGGCACATTTAATTACAGCGTTCTGTTTCTGCAATACTGGTAATACACCATGCTGAGGGGTAGGGGTAGAGGACGTGGACGCGGACAAGAACGCGGAGGCCCAAGTCAGGGTGTGGGCACAGGCCGAGCTCCTGATCCAGGTGTATCGCAGCCGACTGCTGCGGGATTAGGAGAGAGGCACGTTTCTGGCGTCCCCACATTCATCTCACAATTAATGGGTCCACGCGGTAGACCTTTATTAGAAAATGAGCAGTGTGAGCAGGTCCTGTCGTGGATGGCAGAAAGTGCATCCAGCAATCTATCGACCACCCAGAGTTCTGCACCGTCCACTGCTACAACTCTGAATCCTCTGGCTGCTGCTCCTCCTTCCTCCCAGCCTCCTCACTCCATGAAAATGACACATTCTGAGGAGCAGGCAGACTCCCAGGAACTATTCCCGGGCCCCTGCCCAGATTGGGCAGCAATGGTTCCTCTCCCACTGGAGGAGTTTGTCGTGACCGATGCCCAACCTTTGGAAAGTTCCCGGGGTCCGGCTGATGAGGCTGGGGACTTCCGGCAACTGTCTCAAGAGCTTTCAGTGGGTGAGGATGACGATGAGACACAGTTGTCTATCAGTCAGGTAGTAGTAATTGCAGTAAGTCCGAGGGAGGAGCGCACAGAGGATTCGGAGGAAGAGCAGCTGGATGATGAGGTGACTGACCCAACCTGGTTTGCTACGCCTACTGAGGACAGGTCTTCAGAGGGGGAGGCAAGTGCAGCAGCAGGGCAGGTTGGAAGAGGCAGTGCGGTGGCCAGGGGTAGAGGCAGGGCCAGACCGAATAATCCACCAACTGTTTCCCAAAGCGCCCCCTCGCGCCATGCCACCCTGCAGAGGCCGAGGTGCTCAAAGGTCTGGCAGTTTTTCACTGAGAGTGCAGACGACCGACGAACAGTGGTGTGCAACCTTTGTCGCGCCAAGATCAGCCGGGGAGCCACCACCACCAGCCTCACCACCACCAGCATGCGCAGACATATGATGGCCAAGCACCCCACAAGGTGGGACGAAGGCCGTTCACCACCTCCGGTTTGCACCACTGCCTCTCCCCCTGTGCCCCAACCTGCCAATGAGATCCAAGCCCCCTCTGAGGACACAGGCACTACCGTCTCCTGGCCTACACCCACACCCTCACCTCCGCTGTCCTCGGCCCCATCCACCAATGTCTGTCAGCGCACTGTCCAGCCGTCACTAGCGCAAGTGTTGGAGCGCAAGCGCAAGTACGCCGCCACGCACCCGCACGCTCAAACGTTAAACGTGCACATAGCCAAATTTATCAGCCTGGAGATGCTGCCGTATAGGGTTGTGGAAACGGAGGCTTTCAAAGGTATGATGGCGGCGGCGGCCCCGCGCTACTCAGTTCCCAGTCGCCACTACTTTTCCCGATGTGCCGTCCCAGCCCTGCACGACCACGTCTCCCGCAACATTGTACGCGCCCTCACCAACGCGGTTACTGCCAAGGTCCACTTAACAACGGACATGTGGACAAGCACAGGCGGGCAGGGCCACTATATCTCCCTGACGGCACATTGGGTGAATTTAGAGGAGGCTGGGAACGAGTCAGAGCCTGGGACCGCTCACGTCCTACCCACCCCCCGAATTGCGGGCCCCAGCTCGGTGGTGGTATCTGCGGCGGTGTATGCTTCCTCCACTAAACCACTCTCCTCCTCCTACGCAACCTCTGTCTTGCAATCAAGATGTGTCAGCAGCAGCACGTCGCCAGCAGTCGGTGTCGCGCAGCGTGGCAGCACAGCGGTGGGCAAGCGTCAGCAGGCCGTGCTGAAACTACTCAGCTTAGGAGATAAGAGGCACACGGCCCACGAACTGCTGCAGGGTCTGACAGAGCAGACCGACCGCTGGCTTGCGCCGCTGAGCCTCCAACCGGGCATGGTCGTGCGTGACAACGGCCGTAACCTGGTGGCGGCTCTGCAGCTCGGCAGCCTCACGCACGTGCCATGCCTGGTCCACGTCTTTAATTTGGTGGTTCAGCACTTTCTGAAAAGCTACCCACACTTGTCAGACCTGCTCGAAATGCGCCGGCTCTGCGCACATTTCCGCAACTCCAAGATGGACGCTGCCACCCTGCGGACCCTGCAACATCGGTTTTATCTGCCAGTGCACCGACTGCTGTGCGACGTGCCCACACGGTGGAACTCTACGCTCCACATGTTGGCCAGGCTCTATGAGCAGCGTAGAGCTATAGTGGAATACCAACTCCAACATGGGCGGCGTAGTGGGAGTCAGCCTCCTCAATTCTTTTCAGAAGAGTGGGCCTGGTTGGCAGACATCTGCCAGGTCCTTGGAAACTTTGAGGAGTCTACCCAGATGGTGAGCGGGGATGCTGCAATCATAAGCGTCACCATTCCTCTGCTATGCCTCTTGAGAAGTTCCCTGCAAAGCATAAAGGCAGACGCTTTGCGCTCGGAAACAGAGGCGGGGGAAGACAGTATGTCGCTGGATAGTCAGAGCACCCTCCTGTCTATATCTCAGCGCGTTGAGGAGGAGGAGGAGGAGCATGAGGAGGATGAGGAGAAGGGGGAAGAGACAGCTTGGCCCACTGCTGAGGGTACACATGCTGCTTGCCTGTCATCCTTTTAGCGTGTATGGCCTGAGGAGGAGGAGGAGGATCCTAAAAGTGATCTTCCTAGTGAGGACAGCCATGTGTTGCGTACAGGTACCCTCGCACACATGGCTGACTTCATGTTAGGATGCTTTTCTCGTGACCCTCGCATTACACGCATTCTGGCCACTACGGATTACTGGGTGTACACACTGCTCGACCCACGGTATTAGGAGATCCTGAAAGTCATCCTCCTAGTGGCCCTGGTGGAAAAAGTGATGCTAATCTTCCCATCTGACAGCACTAATGGCAGAAGACACAGTTCCGAGAACCAAGTAGCAGGTGAGGTGCGGGGATCAGGCAGCATGTCCAGTGCAGGCAGGGGAACATTCTCCAAGGCCTTTGCCAGCTTTATTGCTCCCCAGCAAGACTGTGTCACCGCTCCCCAGTCACGGCTGAGTCGGCGGGAGCACTGTAAAAGGATGGTGAGGGAGTACGTAGCCGATCGCACGACCGTCCTCCGTGACGCCTCTGCTCCATACAACTACTGGGTGTCGAAGCTGGACACGTGGCATGAATTCGCGCTGTATGCCCTGGAGGTGCTTGCTTGTCCTGTGGCTAGCGTCTTGTCAGAGAGGGTGTTTAGTGCGGCTGGGGGAATCATCACAGATAAGCGTACCCACCTGTCAACCGGCAGTGCCGACAGGCTTACACTCATCAAGATGAACAAAGCCTGGATTTCCCCAGACTTCTCTTCTCCACCAGCGGACAGCAGCGATACCTAAGCAATACGTAGGCTGCACCCGCGGATGGAAGCATCATTCTTTCTCACCATCAAAAACAGGGACCTTTTAGCTTCATCAATCTGTGTATAATATTCATCCTCCTCCTCCTGCTCCTCCTCCTGAAACCTCACGTAATCCCGCCGAACGGGCAATTTTTCTTAGGCCCACAAGACTCAGTCATATAATTTTTGTAAACAATTTTTCTACGTTTCAATGCTCATTAAAGCGTTGAAACTTGCACCTGAACCAATTTTTATTTTAACTGGGCTGCCTCCAGGCCTAGTTACCAATTAAGCCACATTAACCAAAGCGATTAATGGGTTTCACCTGCCCTCTTGGTTGGTCATGGGCAATTTTTCTGAGGTACATTAGTACTGTTGGTACACCAATTTTTTGGGCCCTCGCCTACAGTGTAATCCAATTAATTTTTTGCCCACCTGCATTAAAGCTGACGTTACATCAGCTGTGTTGGGCACTGCAATGGGATATATTTATGTACCGCCGGTGGCTTCCTGGCACCCACCCATGGTGTCGGTCCACAGGGACTTCACAATAGGGAGCTGTACCTGCCTGTGTCTATGAATTAAAAACTCCGGTCAGGTTGGGGCATGCAGTGTGGGCCGAAGCCCACCTGCATTTAATCTGACGTTAGCTCTGCTGTCCAGGGCACTGCAATGGGATACATTTATGTACAGCCGGTGGGTTCCAGGGAGCCACCCATGCTGTGGGTGCACATGGAATTCCCATTGCGGAGTTGTACCTGCCTGTGACTGTTTATAAAAAACCGCGGTCTAACTGGGGCATGCAGACACCTTGACAGAATGAATAGTGTGTGGCACATGGGTTCCCCATTGCTAGGCCCACGTGTGCAGCTCCTGATGGCGGTGGCACAGGATTATTTTTCTCATTGCTTCTGTACAGCATTGTGGGCTATCGCCCCGCCCCTTTTAAAGAGGGTCGCTGCCTAGCCGTGCCAACCCTCTGCAGTGTGTGCCTGCTTTTCCTCTGGCAGACGCACTTCTAAATAGAGTGTGGCGTGGCATGAGGGCAGCTAAAGGCTGCGCAGGGACACTTTGGTGTGCGCTGTGGACACTGGGTCGTGCGGGGGGGGGGGGGGGGTCGGGTAGCATGTAACCCAGGAGAAGTGGCAGCGGAGTGTCATGCAGGCCATGATTGTGCTTTGTTGGAGGTAGTGTGGTGCTTAGCTAAGGTATGCCTTGCTAATGAGGGTTTGTCCACAGTAAAAATTGTTGGGGGGGGGGGGGGGGGGGCCCACTCTTGCCGCTTTTGTGGCTTAATAGTGGGACCTGTGAACTTGAGATGCAGCCCAACATGTAGCCCCTCGCCTGCCCTATCCGTTGCTGTGTCGTTCCCATCACTTTCTTGAATTGCCCCGATTTTCACAAATGAAAACCTTAGCGAGCATCGGCGAAATACAAAAATGCTCGGGTCGCCCATTGACTTCAATGGGGTTCGTTACTCGAAACGAACCCTCGAGCATCGCGAAAAGTTCGTCCCGAGTAACGAGCACCCGAGCATTTTGGTGCTCGCTCATCTCTAATAAAGACCTTTATTGCTTCTTTCCTAGAGGTGTAGATATATAGCCACCCTGATTACGGTCTGCTATAATGAGATACTTGGTCTCAATCAGGTATATTAGATGATGAAAATTATTTCAGTTCAGTCTGGTAAATCTCATATTATATTAATCATAGATCGCTCGGTGCACTTAGTTATATTCCTTATATTCTGTGCACTGTCAGAACACTATGGGACACTGATCCCAGCGGTTGTATGTGTGTGTCTGGAGGAGCATCATCAAGCTCACTCATCCCCACAACAATCATTCACATGTGAGAAACCCCACGGACATTACAACACGCTCTGAGTATCCTCACATGTCTATGACTGTGCCACTAAATCTCATCAGACATTATCATAGACAGAGAGATTCCTAGCGAGCAAGTGTTTTAAATGTGATTGTAGCGGTCCTCACTGTAGCAATATACTATATAATATATCTTGGCAAAAAAAGCCAGTAGTATATGCCCATATCAGGCCTCTCTGGGACATGAGCTACATTACATCAGCATGATCTAGAGTGGCATATAAGATTCAGTGAGACATAAGCTAAAATACCATCTTAAAGATATAGCTCATTCGCATATTTCTAGTAAAGTGCTCAGGACTCTCTCACCATTGACTATCACGCTCAGTGTGGATCAATAGTGTCCCATTTCCAATTCATATTAAAGTATCTAACCAGGGACCCTCAAAAGAAGTGATAGTGGTACCTGGATTTTTTGGTGTCTCATCTAAGTGAACATCAACATATGTAATAAAATGACTCCTTGATCCTGATAAATCGGCCCTAGATTAAAAGAGGCCGAGGAAACGCGTCGAGCCTGGGAGATATAAAAAGTGCACAGATATAAGGAGTATAACTAAGTGCACCGAGCGATCTATGACTAATATAATATGAGATTTACAATACTGAACTGAAATCATTTTCATCATCTATTATACCTGATTGAGACCAAGTATCTCATTATAGCAGACCATAATCAGGGTGGCTATATATCTACACCTCTAGGACAGAAGCAATATAGGTCTTTATACACCGTCAGGACTCGCATTGTGTGAAATAAATAGAGGTGTTATTAATTTGTGTGTCACCACAAGCGCTTGTCTTTATTGTAACAGAATAAATAAAAGGTCATTTTTAAATAGTAGAGGATATTTCTTTAGTGGGTCCTTTTCAGTGAATACGTGCGGCATAGAGTGGTCTGCAGCTCTAGAACTGTATTCTCTCTTCGTAGTAGATCCAATCTGTAGAGCATACTAGTTATACAAGATATTACTGCAAGATACACCATATATATGGGGTCTGCACAGTAATACATACTATAGTAAGTGGTGTAATATACCGACACGTAATATACACACACTACCTACTGAGACGAACAGAGGCCGCTGTCTGCAGACCTGACATAACCTCACGAGAGGTCTGCTGTCCTCCAGGGGTACAAATCACAGATGTGTCTGATAGGCTGTCAAGACTCTTCAGTCCTCCAGAACACCACCCATTCCTACTAATACATGTAGGGACAGATGATACTGCAAAAAAGGACCTTACAACTATCTGCAGAGACTCTGAAGACCTCGGAAAGCAGGTGAAGGAACTAGGAGCTCAGGTGGTCTTCTCATAAATCCCCCCCAGTGGATGGCCATGGAATAAGAAGATGGAACAGGATTCTAGAGGTGAACAACTGGCTACGTCGATGGTGCCGTCAGCAAAGATTTGGATTCCTAAACCATGGAGTGAATTACCTATATGATGGACTGCTTGCTAGAGACGGGTTGTACCTTACATACAGGTAAGCATATATTTGGTGGGCACCTTGCTTCACTCATTAGGAGAGCTTTAGGGTGGCTTCACACAACCGTGTTTTTGTGCGTGCATACGCACGCACAAAAACACGCTTGTATTTGCAACATTGCGGCTCCATTGAAAACCTTGGTATGCCGGCCCCCTGCATTCTTTTTCAGGGAAGGGCTTTACATATAAGCCCTTCCCTGAAAAAGAAACATTTTAGTGTTTAAAAAAAAAAAAATACCCCTCCGCCGCTGCCGTCACCCCTGCGGGGATGAAGAACACATCTGCCGCATGCGGCAGATGTTTCCTTCATCCCAAATAGTTAAAATAATTCTCTGCTGCTACATTTGTGGCAGATGCAGCAGAGGAATTCTTCTAATTCTCTACCGCAGCTGTCACTCATTTCAGATATAAGCCCTTCCCTCAAAATCAAGTAAAATCGCTGAAAAAACAAAACAAAAAAAAAACAAAAAACATACCTACCTCCCTTTGGCTGCCGGGCTCAGCCGCGTCTTCTCCTGGCTGTCCCTGACTCTCTAGTGCTGATCTTTCCGCAGGCGGGGATTTAAAATTAGGGCTAGTGTAAGAAAAGCTAAAGCTCACAATGAATTGAGGCCTGTAACAGAGGCCAAAAGCAATAAAAAGGATTTTGGGGGTCAAAAACGAAAGAAAAGTCAAAGATGCTATTGGATGCTTAGAAGATGAAAATGGTGAATTGGTTAAGAATGATGTTGAGAAGGATGAACTTTTAAATTCCTATTTTGTATCTGTTTTCTCTTAGAAAGTAGATGGAACATCAACTGATCTTCCCTGTGCTATTGGGGGAATAAAGAATGCAGGCTATCTGTAAGCAGAGAGATGGTGAGGGAACACTTAGCTAACTTACATGAATTCAAGTCTCAAGGCCCAGATGAATTACATCCTAGGATACTAAAGGTAGCAGCGGAGGTAATTGCTGAGCCACTCAACGGATTTTGTGACAATTCCTGGAGAACAGGAGAAGTCCCAGAAGATTGGAAAAGGGCAAATGTTGTTCCTATCTTCAAAAAAAAGGAAAGAAGGTGGATCCAGGAAACTACAGGCCTGTGAGCCTGACTTCTATAAGGGGAAAGATATGTGAACAAATCATTAAACAGCATGTATGCAAGTACTTGGATGAAAATGGAGTAATTAACCGGAGCCTGCATGGGTTTGTACCAAACAAGCCATGCCAGACGGGTCTAATTTCCTTCTATGATGGTATCACCGACTGCGTTGATCAGAGAAATGCGGTGGATATAGTATATCTTGGCTTTAGCAAAGCATTTCACAAAGTATCTCATACTATACTTATTTAACAAATGACCAAATATGGGATTGACAGGACAACTGTTTGGGCTCCTGCACGCTGGCGAGGGCAATATCAGGATGTGATTGACACCCTGATATCACCCTCGCAATCCTTCTGAAGCCCTGGATGAAAGGCATTTTCACAGGAAAAGAGCCTCCCATCCCTGGAGGCCTGAAGAAATCTCCTGCTGTGGCAGCGCCGCCAGCCCCATTGAAATCAGTGGCAGATGACTGCGATCCTCTGCCACTGCTATGACAGCAGTGGCGAGGGACTTCCCGTGGTGAGGATTTTCCGGGTGGTGGAGGAGGGCTGTAAATATAAGCCCTAACCCAAAAATAGAAAAAAAAATCTATAATAATATATCACCTTAGAAGCGCTGTCATCTCTGGCACATCTTCTATCCGCTCCCCAGAACTCTTCTTCAGCTTCTCTTCTGGCCAGGGATTGAAAAATCCCTGCCTCCTGAAAGAGCTGTCTCTGATTGTCTGAGTGCTGTGACCAATCAGAGGCAGCGCTCAGCTGTCATTCAATGAATTGGAAACAATGGGCAAGATTGCAAAAAGAATGGATATGCTTCAATTTTGTTTCCACACTGCATCGCATGTGAATGGAGCCATTGGAAACCATTGGCTTCACAAATTTTGCAATTTCTCACACCCTCGCAACGCTGGGAAATCGTGTGATTCCCTCGCCAGTGTGAAGGCAATTTTAGGTGGATTCACAATTGGCTGAGTGATCGAACTCAAAGAGTGGTCCTAAATGGCTGCTCATCCAAGTGGAAGAATGTATCAAGTGGGGACCACAAGGCTCTGTCCTAGGCCCAGTGTTGGTCAACATTGTTATTAATGATCTGGAGGAGGGAATTGATGGGAAACTGATCAAATTTGCTGACGGCACAAAGCTAGGAGGGATAGCTAATAGAGATGAGCGAGCATACTCGGTAGGGCGATTTACTCGAGAGAGCACTGCCTTTTTCGAGTAACTGCTGGCTCGTCCCTGAAGAGTGGGGGGGCCGCAAGGGCGGGGGGAGAGTGAGAGATCTCTCTCCCTCCCGATCTCCTTCACAACCCCCCGCTCACCCCCACGGCCCCCCCGAATCTTCAGGGACGAGCCAGCAGTTACTCGAAAAAGGCGATGCTCTCTCGCTCATCTCTAATAGCTAACACTAGGGAAGAGAGATAGAGTATTCAAAAAGATGTAGAGTTGTGAAAAATGGCTGCACATGCAAGTGGAAGAATGTATCAAGTGGGGACCACAAGGCTCTGTCCTGGGCCCAGTGTTGGTCAACATTGCTATAAATGATCTGGAAAAGGGAATTGATGGGAAACTGTTCAAATTTGCAGACAACACAAAGCTAGGAGGGATAGCTAACACTAGGGAAGAGAGAGAGGATTCACAAAGATCTAGAAAAGCTTGCACAGTGGGCAGCGACTAACAGAATGGTATTTAACAAGGAGAAATGCAAAGTCCTACATCTGGGCAAGAAATATGAAGAAACCACATACAGAATGGGAGGAATTGGGCTAAGGAGCAGCACATGTGAAAAAGACTTGGGTATACTAATAGATCATAGACTGATCATAGACTGAACATGAGTCAACAATGTGATGCAGCAGCCAAAAAGGCAAACACAATTCTGGGATGTATTAAGAGAAGCACAGAGTCTAGATCACATGAGGTCATTATCCCCTCTACTCTTCCTTAGTCAAACCTCATCTGGAATACTGGGTCCAGTTCTGGGCACCCCACTTTAAAGAAGACATAGACAACCTGGAGCAAGTTCAGAGAAGAGTTACCAAGATGGTGAGCAGTCTGCAAATCATGTCCTATGAAGAACGGTTAAAGGATCTGGGAATGTTTAGCTTGCAGAAGAGAAGGCTGAGAGGAGACTTAATAGCTGTCTACAAATATCTGAAGGGCTGTCACAGTGCAGAGGGATCAGCCCTATTCTCATCTGTACAAGGAAAGACTAGAAGCAATGGGATGAAACTGAAAGGGAGGAGACACAGATGAGATATTAGACAGTGAGGGGATCAATGAGTGGAACAGGTTGCTACAGGAGGTGGGGAGTTCTCCTTCAATGGGATGAAACTGAAAGGGAGGTGTTACCATGCAGGGCGGCACTGGGTCCCGCGGCCGGCACGCGTCGCTCCGATGTCGGCTCCGGCGTCCTGGAGCTCTGCTGTCGGGGCTCTCCCGGCGGGGTGGAGCAGCCAGCGTGCAGCGGTGTGTCAGCCCGTAGGGTGCCGCCCGCTCTCCTCCACCTTCCATATGCAACAGTGGGAGAGTTGGCTCCTCCCACTCTCCGCCCCTGGGCAGAGGCTTTAAGTTAAAAGGCTGGCAGTGACCTGAGCTCACTGCCAGTTATTGGTTCTCTTAGCCTCTAGTCAGGTCTGTCTTAGTCTGCTCTAGTTGCTAGTCAGTGTCCTTCCAGTTTGCCTGTGAGCTCCATCTCCAGCTGTACTCTGCCTTGTAAGTTCTGTTGGTCTGTTCCACGTGCCTCTTCTGTCGGCACTCTGTCCCCAGTTAGTTAAGTTCCATCTAGGTAGTCGCCAGGTCCCTAGCCAGAGCAGAGACCGCCGCCCAGTTGTCTGCCTGGGGTTAGCCAGGGCCGAGGCAAGTAGGCAGGGACAGTGGGGTGCGGGAAGTTCAGGGCACCCCACCTGGCGCTCGGGGGGCAGAGTGCCGTAACAGGAGGAGACACAGATTAGATATTAGACAGTGAGAGGAATCAATGAGTGGAACAGGCTGCCACGGGAGGTGAGGAGTTCTCCTTCAATGGAAGTCTTCAGAGGTGGACAGACATCTGTCTGGGATGATTTAGTGATCCTGCACTGAGCAGGGGGTCGGACCCGATGACCCTGGAGGTCCCTTCCAACTCTACCATTCTATGATTCTATAATTCACTCTTGCCATGTCCCAAATCCGCGGACGGTGAACAGTTCAAGCCGAATCCTCACTTGACGGTTCTTATAACATTTACAACCACTTTATGTTCGCACAGCGATGGGTCAATCTAGTAGGATGAAATCAGCTACGGATATGCGGCTCATTTCCAGTTAGCAGCGATGCTACAGATTTGGCAGTTTTTTTAGATGCAGAAATGCTGCGGAATTCGCTCCCCGTCTTTTTGAAGCGGCCTTGTACTTTTTATAAATGACTGAGGTAACATTACATGTGATAAACTCCGCCCCCGACCAAACCCCTTTGTCCCCCTTTGACCTGGGAAAATCTAGTCACCTTATAGACCCTAATAAAGCCCATGGAGGGGGTCATCCTGATAGGACAGCCCTTTTGTCAACTGCATCTTCGGAAATCTGACATTTAGCACAAAATAAAGAAAACTACTTACCGCAAATCCAAAGGAAGACGCGCTGTACCTCATCACCGAGACGGCTGCAAGGAGAGGGGACACGGTGTTAGTCCTCAGGTATACAAACAGAGGGAACATATTCATGTCATGGGCCGTGGGGGATTCTCAGAGTATATGGCAATTACTAGGAACTACTACTGCAACCCCCCAGAGGGGCGACCCTGGGCACCTGGCTAAGGTGAAGAGCTGGGAAGGATAAGTGTTGGCCGGTCATGGTGGCACTGACCAGGCTCTGGTCCTGTAAGGATGACACGCAGCCAAGGCCAGAGCAGGACCGCAGGCCAGCTTCCACACTCCTAGGATAGGGCATGCCAATAAATGGGATAGGGGGAGTAGTAGTACTGATCATTCATGATGCCACCGTTCCCACACACCACTTGTGTGTAGTACCTCGGGTCCCCAGAATAGTTAGGGCCCAGTATAACTTTTACGGTATAATAAACTTTACAACAGGTAATGCAGGTACAGTTCTATGTAAGTGACAGAAGGTTAGAGCTCAGAGCAGGGAGGATACCCAGGATGAAACCGGTCCTACAGTCCACGGCACCGCTCCTAGACTGGGAGCACTCCAGAGGAGGAAGGGGGGATACCCAGGATGAAACCGGTCCTACAGTCCATGGCACCGCTCCTAGACTGGGAGCACTCCAGAGGAGGAAGGGGGACAGGGGTCGTCCCGCAGACTCTCTGGTAGATAAGTATTAAAGAAGGCTTAGCGAATACCAACCCCGCAGAGCAGGCATGTGCGTGTAACAATAACGTCGCACTATGGACAGCCGCACAGGAAAAGCCTGTAGTGTGAACTGCGACCTGTTCAGAACGGTTTGTAGGGCTCTCCTGATGGTGGGACTCACTCCTTCACATCCACACTCCAAACGCTACGGGGTGTCGCTCCTCCTCTTCCATCTTCACCTTTATGGAGCTGTTAGCACTCTGACAGGTAAGATGGAAGACCTCTTCCTGCTCTCCAGCCCTCACATTTATAACCTCACTTGTACCGCAGGACATGACAAACTGATAAAATCATTGCCTGCATGTAAATGTATTACTGTTAACCTCTAAAGCGCTGCAGCTGTGCAACACAAACTAAATATGACAGGACAAGCTCTGCACAGTGCATTTACATAGGACAAACATGTATGACATTTATGGAGGCGACCAGGATGGTGTGTTGGGTCACTACCCGACTCCCAGCATGTTCTATTGGACTCAGGAGGGTGCAGAGCCACAAGCTGGAGAGCAAACATCTATAGTAACGCAAAACACTCAGTGATCACTTTATTAGAGCCCCCAACTCTTTATTAGAGGCCCCGTCCTCTCAGGATTGGCGCTTTCTAGAACAGCAATTCCCCCCGTGACCCCGGCGTGTGGCATAAAGTCACGTGACAAGTTTTCCGTGCATCAGTTTCAGTGTGAATCCACATTAGATGGAAGATCCAGCAATCGGAGCGACTTTCAACGAGGCTGGGTCATCAGTGCTGGACTAGCCGGGGTCTCACCGCCAACCGTGGGGGGGTTCTAATGTAGCGGTGTGAAGGGTATACTGAGAATGGCGCGATCAAGGAAAACATCCAGCGAAAGGGGATCCTGCGGACGGAAACAACTCATCAGTGAAAGGGGTCGGAGGAGGATGTCAGGAATCGTTCTGACCAATAGGCTGCACAGTCAGCTGAATACAACGCTGGAGCTCCAACTAACGTGTCTGAACGCACAACTCGCCGTTCCTCCGCACAGATGGTATAACAGCGGGCGACCAGTTCCAGCGCCATTGTGTCTAAGAGAAACAGGAAGACTCCAGTGGGCAAAAGAGCGCAAAACTTGTATCACTGAGCAGCGGGAAAACATCTCCTGGTCAGATGGAGTCAGATTTATGTGCTGATGGGAGGGCAGAATTTGGGGCAAGCAGCATGAATCGCTGACCCCTTCCTGTCAGCCGGTCAGAACATGTCAGCACCCCCATCTAATCTGCAGCTTCCTGTCCGCAGGGGCTGGTATTCCTGCAGAACTGGTTAATCTCCTAGTGGAATCTGCACCGCAACAACATTCTACCTGAGTCCAACACTCTACTGGATGGGGGGCTAATGAAGCGCCCTTCGATGTATGAGGCGGTACCCAAAAGAAACAGGAGTTCATTTTTTTACATAATCTCCTGATTTGTACATTTTGACCCGTCTGTCTCCTTCACAATTCTGGCAATGTGAAGCACTACATTTTTTCCATAGCTCAAAGCATTTTTTGAACTTGTTGTGATTGAGGTTTTTCTGCTGTTTTTGTTTCATCAGCAAAACATTTTCTTTTCAGGTCTCTTTCAACTCAAGGAAATGTAAAATAGAGCGAGATGGGATGAAGACGGAGGGCGAGGGGGTAATGACGTGTATCTCAGCGCGTTGTGGGCGTTGTCATGATGAAGGAACCCGTCTGCCCCGGGACTTTGGGAATCACAAAATAGGTGAAAAACTGAACGGTGTTGAAAAAAGATCCCTGGAACTGAACTCAAGCTTCCCCAACAATGCTGGCTGGTGCACCTCCTCAGGGGGTCCACAGACAACAGAAGTGGGTACAGGGAACGCCGGCCCACCAGGATAAGGGTCCGGCTTCATTTGGGTACCCCTTGCATATATACACTGGATATAAAAAGTCTACACCAGACAACGATGAATCCTTCACCTTCAATGGGACCCGCTTTCTGTACAACTCCATTGGAAAAAAGAAACGGAGATAATATTGTTGCATAAATATGCACATCCTAAAACTAATAGAGTAACATAGCATGTCAGGCTGAAAAGCCCCCATTCATCCTCCCCCAACGTTGATCCAGAGGAAGGCAAAAAACCCCAATGAACTAGAGGACAATTTTCCTCATTTCAGGGGAAAAAAATTACCTCCTGACCCCATTCTGGCAATAGTAATAATCCCCGGATCGCCGACCCTTCTGAGTAATCAGTGATATAACGTGTAATATTGTAACACTCAAGACAGACTCCAGAACCTCTTATACTCTTATATCGCATCACTGTCACCGCATCCTCAGGAGAGAATCAATAGTCTCACTGCTCTTACAGTAAAGAACCCCTTCTATGTTATAGAAACCTTCTATCCTAGATGTAGAGAGGAACCCCTTGTTACAGTCCTGGGTATAATAGATGATGGGAGAGATCTCTGTACTGACCCCTGATATATTATACATAGTTATTAGAGCACCCCCTTGTTATATCCCTGGGTATAATAGATGATGGCAGAGATCTCTGTACTGACCCCTGATATATCTATACATAGTTATTAGAGCGCCCCCTTGTTACAGTCCTGGGTATAATAGATGATGGCAGAGATCCCTGTACTGCCCCCTGATATAATATACATAGTTATTACAGCGCCCCCTGGTTAGTCCTTGGTAGAATAGATGATGGGAGAGATCTCTGTACTGATCCCTGATATATTATACATAGTTATTAGAGCGCCCCCTTGTTACAGTCCTGGGTATAATAGATGATAGGAGAGATCTCTGTACTGACCCCTGATATATTATACATAGTTATTAGAGCGCCCCCTTGTTACAGTCCTGGGTATAATAGATGATGAGAGAGATCTCTGTACTGACCCCTGATATATTATACATAGTTATTAGAGCACCCCCTTGTTACAGTCCTGGGTATAATAGATGATGGGAGAGATCTCTGTACTGACCCCTAATATATCTATACATAGTTATTAGAGCGCCCCCTTGTTACAGTCCTGGGTATAACAGATGATAGGAGAGACCTCTGTACTGACCCCTAATATATCATACATAGTTATTAGAGCGCCCCCTTGTTACAGTCCTGGGTATAATAGATGATGGGAGTGATCTCTGTACTGACCCCTGATATATCTATACATAGTTATTAGAGCGCCCCCTTGTTACAGTCCTGGGTATAATAGATGATGGGAGAGATCTCTGTACTGACCTCTGATATACCTATACATAGTTATTAGAGCGCCCCCTTGTTACAGTCCTGAGTATAACAGATGATGGGAGAGATCTCTGTACTGACCCCTGATATATCTATACATAGTTATTAGAGTGCCCCCTTGTTACAGTCCTGGGTATAATAGATGATGGGAGAGATCTCTGTACTGACCTCTGATATACCTATACATAGTTATTAGAGCGCCCCCTTGTTACAGTCCTGAGTATAACAGATGATGGGAGAGATCTCTGTACTGACCCCTGATATATTATACATAGTTATTAGAGTGCCCCTTGTTACAGTCCTGGGTATAATAGATGATGGGAGAGATCTCTGTACTGACAACTGATATAATACATAGTTATTAGAGCGCCCCCTTGTTACAGTCCTGGGTATAATAGATGGGAGAGATCTCTGTACAGACCCCTGATATATTATACATAGTTATTAGAGCGCCCCCTGGTTACCGTCCTGGGTATAATAGATGATTGAGAGAGAGCTCTGTACTGACCCCTGATATATTATACATAGTTATTAGAGCGCCCCCTTGTTACAGTCCTGGGTATAATAGATGATGGGAGAGATCTCTGTACTGACCCCTGATACATCTATACATAGTTATTAGGTCACCTCTCAGCCATCTTTTCCCTAAACTAAGTCCAATTTTGCTTACCTTTCTGGGTATTGTTGTCCATTCATTCCATTTATTACTTTAGTTGCCCCCTTTGTACCCGTTCAAGCTCTGATATGTGCTTCTTGAGTACTGGTGCTTAAAACTGTGCAAAATATTCCATGTGTGGTCTGACCGGTGACTTGTAAAGAGGAAGAAGAATGTTCTGGTCATGCGCCCCTAGACCTCTTCTGATGCCCCCCATGATCTTATTTGCCTTGGCAGCAGCTGTCTGACACTGGTTGCTCCAGTTAAGCTTACAGTTATAACCCCCTAAGTCCTTCTCCATGTTGGTGTTCCCACACAGTTATAACCCCCTAAGTCCTTCTCCATGTTGGTGTTCCCAGTGGTTTCCCGTTTAGTGTATAATGGTGACGTGTTTCCCGTCCGTGTGCAGAACCTTATGTTTGTGTTCCCCCCAGCTGACACTATTCTGCCCAAACCCCAACTTATCCAGACCTATATGGACCTGCATTCTGTCCTCTTGTGTTAATATCTTTACATAGTCTTGTATCATCTGCATATATTGATATTTTACTGCACAATCCTTCTACCAGGTCATTAATTAATAAATTGAAAAGAATAGGGCTCAAAACCAACCCATGTGGTACCTCACTAGTAAACTCTCCAATATTCCCCCTTATGGTACCCCACTAGTAACCCCTCCATTACTGACCCCTGTGGTACCCCAGTAATAATGGTGACCCCTCCAATACTAACCAATGTGATACCCCACTAGTAACAATGACTCCTCAAATACTGACCCCTGTGATACCCCACTAGTAATCCCTCCATTACTTCCCCTTACATTACCCTACTAGTAGCCCCTCCAATATTGCTCCCTGTGGTACCGTACAGTGACATTTGTTGGAGAGTTTGCTTTATCATTCTGCATGTCATCTGACACTTTCTTTTCCTGTGAATACACTGGATAAAAAAACTATTTAATAGATTTGCTATTTAATAAATAGGCACCCACCAAAAATGTGCGACCTGTTTTTGTACGGTACAACCCGTCTCTAGCAAGCAGTCCATCATATAGATAATTCACTCCATCGTCTAGAAATCCAAATCTTTGCTGAAGGCACCATTGATGTAGCCAGTTGTTCACCTCTATAATCCTGTTCTATCTTCTTATTCCATGGCCATCCACTGGGAGGATGGATGAGAAGACCACCTGAGCTCCTGGTTCCTTCGCCTTCTTTCTGAGGTCTTCAGAGTCTCTGTGGAGTGTCATTTGTCCCTACATGTATTAGTAGGAATGGGTGGTGTTCTGTAGGACGGAAGAGTCTTGACAGCCTATCAGACACATCTGCAATTTGTGCACCTTGAAGACAGCACACCATGTGATGTGTCAGGTCTGCAGACAGCGGCCTCTGTTGCTCTCCACAGGGAATCCCCCACAACCAGCACTCTCCTCCTCTTCACAACACTTCTTTTTCTCCATTCAAGAGCACTCTGTGCACTTTCTACACAGTTCTTTATGGGTAGAGTCATTTCTGACTGTACCTCTTTCTCCTCTGCTCTTTGTGGGTAGAGTCATTTCTGGCTGCACCTCTTTCTCCTCTGCTCTTTGTGGGTAGAGTCATTTCTTGCTGTACCTTTTTCCTCTGCTCTTTGTGGGTAGAGTCATTTCTTGCTGTACCTCTTTCTCCTCTGCTCTTTGTGGGTAGAGTCATTTCTTGCTGTACCTTTTTCCTCTGCTCTTTGTGGGTAGAGTCATTTCTTGCTGTACCTTTTTCCTCTGCTCTTTGTGGGTAGAGTCATTTCTTGCTGTACCTCTTTCTCCTCTGCTCTTTGTGGGTAGAGTCATTTCTTGCTGTACCTCTTTCTCCTTTGCTCTTTGTGGGTGGAGTCATTTCTTGCTGGACCTCTTTCTCCTCTGTTCTTTGTGGGTAGAGTCATTTCTTGCTGTGCCTCTTTCTCCTCTGTTCTTTGTAAGTAGTCATTTCTTGCTGTACCTCTTTCTCCTCTGCTCTTTGTGGATGGAGTCATTTCTTGCTGTACCTCTTTCTCCTCTGCTCTTTGTGGGTAGAGTCATTTCTTGCTGTACCTCTTTCTCCTCTCCTCTGCTCTTTGTGGGTAGAGTCATTTCTTGCTGTACCTCTTTCTCCTCTGCTCTTTGTGGGTAAAGTCATTTCTTGTTGTACCTCTTTCTCCTCTGCTCTTTGTGGGTAGAGTCATTTCTTGCTGGACCTCTTTCTCCTCTGCTCTTTGTGGGTAGAGTCATTTCTTGCTCTACGTCTTTGTCCTCTGCTTTTTGTAGGTAGAGTCATTTCTAGCTGTCCCTTTTTCTCCTCCCCTCTGCTCTTTGTGGGTAGAGTCATTTCTTGTTGTACCTCTTTCTCCTCTGCTCTTTGTGGGTAGAGTCATTTCTTGCTGTACCTCTTTCTCCTCTGCTCTGTTCTTTGTGGGTAGAGTCATTTCTTGCTGTACCTCTTTCTCCTCTGCTCTTTGTGGGTAGAGTCATTTCTTGTGGTACCTCTTCTCCTCTGTTCTTTGTGGGTAGAGTCATTTCTTGCTGTACCTCTTTCTCCTCTGCTCTGTTCTTTGTGGGCAGAGTCATTTCTTGCTGTACCTCTTTCTCCTCTGCTCTTTGTGGGTATAGTCATTTCTTGCTGTACCTCTTTCTCCTCTGCTCTTTGTGGCTAGAGTCATTTCTTGCTGGACCTCTTTCTCCTCTGCTCTTTGTGGGTAGAGTCATTTCTTGCTGTACCCCTTTCTCCTCTGCTCTTTGTGGGTAGAATCATTTCTTGCTGTACCTCTTTCTCCTCTGCTCTTTATGGGTAGAGTCATTTCTTGTTGTACCTCTTTCTCCTCTGCTCTGCTCTTTGTGGGTAGAGTCATTTCTTGCTGTACCTCTTTCTCCTCTCCTCTGCTCTTTGTGGGTAGAGTCATTTCTTGTTGTACCTCTTTCTCCTCTGTTCTTTGTGGGTAGAGCCATTTCTTGCTGTTCCTCTTTCTCCTCTGCTCTGCTCTTTGTGGGTAGAGTCATTTCTTGCTGTACCCCTTTCTCCGTTGCTCTTTGTGGGTAGAATCATTTCTTGCTGTACCTCTTTCTCCTCTGCTCTTTATGGGTAGAGTCATTTCTTGCTGTACCTCGTTCTCCTCTGCTCTGTTCTTTGTGGGTAGAGTCATTTCTTGCTGAACCTCTTTCTCCTCTGCTCTTTCTGGGTAGAGTCATTTCTTGCTGTACCTCTCTCTCCTCTGTTCTTTGTGGGTAGAGTCATTTCTTGCTGTACCTCTTTCTCCTCTGTTCTTTGTGTGTAGAGTCATTTCTTGCTGTACCTCTTTCTCCTCTGCTCTGCTCTTTGTGGGTAGAGTCATTTCTTGCTGTGCCCCTTTCTCCGTTGCTCTTTGTGGGTGGAGTCATTTCTTGCTGTACCTCTTTCTCCTCTCCTCTTTGTGGGTAGAGTCATTTCTTGCTGGACCTCTTTCTCCTCTGCTCTTTGTGGGTAGAGTCATTTCTTGCTGTACCTCTTTCTCCTCTGCTCTTTGTGGGTAGAGTCATTTCTTGTTGTACCTCTTTCTCTTCTGCTCTGCTCTTTGTGGGTAGAGTCATTTCTTGCTGTACCTCTTTCTCCTCTCCTCTGCTCTTTGTGGGTAGAGTCATTTCTTGCTGTACCTCTTTCTCCTCTGCTCTTTGTGGGTAGAGTCATTTCTTGCTGTACCTCTTTCTCCTCTGCTCTTTGTGGGTAGAGACATTTCTTGCTGTACCTCTTTCTCCTCTCCTCTGCTCTTTGTGGGTAGAGTCATTTCTTGCTGGACCACTTTCTCCTCTGCTCTGTTCTTTGTGGGTAGAGTAATTTCTTGCTGTACCTCTTTCTCCTTTGCTCTCTGTGGGTAGAGTCATTTCTTGTTGTACCTCTTTCTCCTCTGCTCTTTGTGGGTAGAGTCATTTCTTGCTGTACCTCTTTCTCCTCTCCTCTTTGTGGGTAGAGTCATTTCTTGCTGTACCTCTTTCTCCTCTGTTCTTTGTGGGTAGAGTCATTTCTTGCTGTACCTCTTTCTCCTCTGTTCTTTGTGGGTAGAGTCATTTCTTGCTGTACCTCTTTTTGCTCTGTTCTTTGTGGGTAGAGTCATTTCTTGCTGTACCTCTTTCTCCTCTGCTCTTTGTGGGTAGAGTCATTTCTTGCTGCACCTCTTTCTCCTCTGCTCTGTTCTTTGTGGGTAGAGTCATTTCTTTCTGTACCTCTTTCTCCTCTGCTCTGCTCTTTGTGGGTAGAGTCATTTCTTGCTGTACCTCTTTCTCCTCTGTTCTTTGTGGGTAGAGTCATTTCTTGCTGTACCTCTTTCTCCTCTGCTCTTTGTGGGTAGAGTCATTTCTTGCTATACCTCTTTCTCCTCTGCTCTTTGTGGGTAGAGTCATTTCTTGCTGTACCTCTTTCTCCTCTGCTCTTTGTGGGTAGAGTCATTTCTTGCTGCACCTCTTTCTCCTCTGCTCTGTTCTTTGTGGGTAGAGTCATTTCTTTCTGTACCTCTTTCTCCTCTGCTCTGCTCTTTGTGGGTAGAGTCATTTCTTGCTGTACCTCTTTCTCCTCTGTTCTTTGTGGGTAGAGTCATTTCTTGCTGTACCTCTTTCTCCTCTGCTCTTTGTGGGTAGAGTCATTTCTTGCTATACCTCTTTCTCCTCTGCTCTTTGTGGGTAGAGTCATTTCTTGCTGTACCTCTTTCTCCTTTGCTCTTTGTGGGTGGAGTCATTTCTTGCTGGACCTCTTTCTCCTCTGTTCTTTGTGGGTAGAGTCATTTCTTGCTGTGCCTCTTTCTCCTCTGTTCTTTGTAAGTAGTCATTTCTTGCTGTACCTCTTTCTCCTCTGCTCTTTGTGGATGGAGTCATTTCTTGCTGTACCTCTTTCTCCTCTGCTCTTTGTGGGTAGAGTCATTTCTTGCTGTACCTCTTTCTCCTCTCCTCTGCTCTTTGTGGGTAGAGTCATTTCTTGCTGTACCTCTTTCTCCTCTGCTCTTTGTGGGTAAAGTCATTTCTTGTTGTACCTCTTTCTCCTCTGCTCTTTGTGGGTAGAGTCATTTCTTGCTGGACCTCTTTCTCCTCTGCTCTTTGTGGGTAGAGTCATTTCTTGCTCTACGTCTTTGTCCTCTGCTTTTTGTAGGTAGAGTCATTTCTAGCTGTCCCTTTTTCTCCTCCCCTCTGCTCTTTGTGGGTAGAGTCATTTCTTGTTGTACCTCTTTCTCCTCTGCTCTTTGTGGGTAGAGTCATTTCTTGCTGTACCTCTTTCTCCTCTGCTCTGTTCTTTGTGGGTAGAGTCATTTCTTGCTGTACCTCTTTCTCCTCTGCTCTTTGTGGGTAGAGTCATTTCTTGTGGTACCTCTTCTCCTCTGTTCTTTGTGGGTAGAGTCATTTCTTGCTGTACCTCTTTCTCCTCTGCTCTGTTCTTTGTGGGCAGAGTCATTTCTTGCTGTACCTCTTTCTCCTCTGCTCTTTGTGGGTATAGTCATTTCTTGCTGTACCTCTTTCTCCTCTGCTCTTTGTGGCTAGAGTCATTTCTTGCTGGACCTCTTTCTCCTCTGCTCTTTGTGGGTAGAGTCATTTCTTGCTGTACCCCTTTCTCCTCTGCTCTTTGTGGGTAGAATCATTTCTTGCTGTACCTCTTTCTCCTCTGCTCTTTATGGGTAGAGTCATTTCTTGTTGTACCTCTTTCTCCTCTGCTCTGCTCTTTGTGGGTAGAGTCATTTCTTGCTGTACCTCTTTCTCCTCTCCTCTGCTCTTTGTGGGTAGAGTCATTTCTTGTTGTACCTCTTTCTCCTCTGTTCTTTGTGGGTAGAGCCATTTCTTGCTGTTCCTCTTTCTCCTCTGCTCTGCTCTTTGTGGGTAGAGTCATTTCTTGCTGTACCCCTTTCTCCGTTGCTCTTTGTGGGTAGAATCATTTCTTGCTGTACCTCTTTCTCCTCTGCTCTTTATGGGTAGAGTCATTTCTTGCTGTACCTCGTTCTCCTCTGCTCTGTTCTTTGTGGGTAGAGTCATTTCTTGCTGAACCTCTTTCTCCTCTGCTCTTTCTGGGTAGAGTCATTTCTTGCTGTACCTCTCTCTCCTCTGTTCTTTGTGGGTAGAGTCATTTCTTGCTGTACCTCTTTCTCCTCTGTTCTTTGTGTGTAGAGTCATTTCTTGCTGTACCTCTTTCTCCTCTGCTCTGCTCTTTGTGGGTAGAGTCATTTCTTGCTGTGCCCCTTTCTCCGTTGCTCTTTGTGGGTGGAGTCATTTCTTGCTGTACCTCTTTCTCCTCTCCTCTTTGTGGGTAGAGTCATTTCTTGCTGGACCTCTTTCTCCTCTGCTCTTTGTGGGTAGAGTCATTTCTTGCTGTACCTCTTTCTCCTCTGCTCTTTGTGGGTAGAGTCATTTCTTGTTGTACCTCTTTCTCTTCTGCTCTGCTCTTTGTGGGTAGAGTCATTTCTTGCTGTACCTCTTTCTCCTCTCCTCTGCTCTTTGTGGGTAGAGTCATTTCTTGCTGTACCTCTTTCTCCTCTGCTCTTTGTGGGTAGAGTCATTTCTTGCTGTACCTCTTTCTCCTCTGCTCTTTGTGGGTAGAGACATTTCTTGCTGTACCTCTTTCTCCTCTCCTCTGCTCTTTGTGGGTAGAGTCATTTCTTGCTGGACCACTTTCTCCTCTGCTCTGTTCTTTGTGGGTAGAGTAATTTCTTGCTGTACCTCTTTCTCCTTTGCTCTCTGTGGGTAGAGTCATTTCTTGTTGTACCTCTTTCTCCTCTGCTCTTTGTGGGTAGAGTCATTTCTTGCTGTACCTCTTTCTCCTCTCCTCTTTGTGGGTAGAGTCATTTCTTGCTGTACCTCTTTCTCCTCTGTTCTTTGTGGGTAGAGTCATTTCTTGCTGTACCTCTTTCTCCTCTGTTCTTTGTGGGTAGAGTCATTTCTTGCTGTACCTCTTTTTGCTCTGTTCTTTGTGGGTAGAGTCATTTCTTGCTGTACCTCTTTCTCCTCTGCTCTTTGTGGGTAGAGTCATTTCTTGCTGCACCTCTTTCTCCTCTGCTCTGTTCTTTGTGGGTAGAGTCATTTCTTTCTGTACCTCTTTCTCCTCTGCTCTGCTCTTTGTGGGTAGAGTCATTTCTTGCTGTACCTCTTTCTCCTCTGTTCTTTGTGGGTAGAGTCATTTCTTGCTGTACCTCTTTCTCCTCTGCTCTTTGTGGGTAGAGTCATTTCTTGCTATACCTCTTTCTCCTCTGCTCTTTGTGGGTAGAGTCATTTCTTGCTGTACCTCTTTCTCCTCTGCTCTTTGTGGGTAGAGTCATTTCTTGCTGCACCTCTTTCTCCTCTGCTCTGTTCTTTGTGGGTAGAGTCATTTCTTTCTGTACCTCTTTCTCCTCTGCTCTGCTCTTTGTGGGTAGAGTCATTTCTTGCTGTACCTCTTTCTCCTCTGTTCTTTGTGGGTAGAGTCATTTCTTGCTGTACCTCTTTCTCCTCTGCTCTTTGTGGGTAGAGTCATTTCTTGCTATACCTCTTTCTCCTCTGCTCTTTGTGGGTAGAGTCATTTCTTGCTGGACCTCTTTCTCCTCTGCTCTTTGTGGGTAGAGTCATTTCTTGCTGGACCTCTTTCTCCTCTGCTCTTTGTGGGTAGAGTCATTTCATGCTGTACCTCTTTCTCATCAGCTCTTTGTGGGTAGAGTCATTCCTTGCTGTACCTCTTTCTCATCAGCTCTTTGTGGGTAGAGTCATTCCTTGCTGTACCTCTTTCTCCTCTGTTCTGGTCTTTGTATCTCCTTTTTTTATGTTTTTTCGCCAGTGCCGTAATATCGGGTAAAAGGCAGTTTTTCCACCAGGGAGATTAGTGTTTTCTCACCCATTTACAAAACTGTTGTGCGTGGTTTTTAGCGAAGAAATACGTCACACCCTGGAAAATCCGCGCTCAGTTTTATTCCTCTGACTAACTTCTAATGCCTACATAGAGGCACCTGAAAGCTTTTCGTAGCCTCCCCCTCCCTGTTTTCCCCTGCTTCCATAGCAGTCTATGGGACCCGGTGGGGTATAATGGCCAAAACATAGTTCCAGAACTATCTTTTTGCCCATCATATGTGTCGGCGTGTATTTTGGTCGCGCATGTTCCATTTTTCAAGGTTCGCCGTTTTTTCGAGCCGTTTATGCGCTCGTGTGAAAGAGTCCTATTTGTCCGCCTATTGATTAAACTTCCCCGATTAGTCCCCGTAGTGGTCAGATTCCAGCATTAGTCTCCCTAGTGGTCAGACTTCTAGTATTAGTCCAGCTATTGGTCAGACATCTAACATCAGTCCCCTTATTGGTCAGACTTCCAGCATTAGTCTCCTTATTAGTCTTCTGAATGCTACTATGTAGTTGCACATTTGCCCCTGGGTGGCCACTGCAGTGCAAGTGCCTGTCTGGACACGGCTTCTGCCAGTGAAATCAGCTATTTGCTGTGACTGCCAGGAGCAGAATCCGGGGCAATGCTTTTATTACGGGGGGAGGGTGATGCATTTTGAGAGGGACTTCCTCTGAGATGACAAACCTTTTAAACATTTTCAAAAATATAGCCTTTCCCTTTAAATTAATTGAAGAGTTAAAAAAATAATAATATCACACTTTCCAAATATCGCAGCCCGCCATGAAAACTTTAAAATTGGAGAGGTGCCAAGGAAGGTCTCTGAGGTAATGCAGAAATTCTATTGCTTGTTTTTGCATGCGGACAACCAAACCTGTCTGACTGTGAGCTTATGTAGATGAAGCAATGCGTCCAGCTGCTCAAGATGCACCGAGGAGGCTCAAGGACAAAGGAGAGAGAAGCAGAAGAGTATCGCAGTCCGAAATGGCCAGGGATGAGAGCGGCACTGACTATATCCTGCTGATGTGTTCTATAGAGTATATATTGTGGACGGAGGTGTCGATCCCGCATAGCAACAGACTCAAAGGGTCGGTGTCCGGTTGTAAACGACTGATGGCATATCTGTAGGCCGTTGTTGGGGCAGCGACGCAGGATGCCGGATACTATACAGCAGATAAAGGAACCAAAAGGAACAAAATGTATTCCTGAACAAAAGAATGAAGCGAGGTGATGATGGCGAACGTGTCCCAATACATCCATGGCTGCCATGTGCACAATATGGCGGGGAGGGGATGTGCACGGTATGGTGGGCTGGAGAGTGAGGGATGCTATAGACAATGGGCAGGCTGTATAATGGCTGAATCGGTATGACTGCAGGGGGCGGTTGATGATGGCTGACAGGCATTGCTGTCGGTAGGACAGGATGCTTTATGGATGAAGGCAACGAGTTTAAATTGAATTCTGTATTTAACGGGCAGCCAGTGCAGTGACTGGCACAGGGCAGAGGCATCCGAGTAGCGGCTGGACAGGAAGATGAGCCTGGCTGCCGCATTCAGGATGGATTGGAGAGGGTAGAGTCTGGTGCAGGGGAGGCCGATCAGTTGTAATAATCGAGCCGAGAGTGGATGAGGGCAACAGTGAGCGTTTTCAGAGCATCCGCAGTGAGAAAGTGGTGGATTCTTGCGATGTTCTTGAGGTGCAGCTGACATGTTCGGGCCAGAGATTGGATTATATGGGGTAGAAGAGGGATCAGGATTGAATATAACCCCAAGGCAGCGGGCATGTTGGGAGTTATGGTGCTACATACTGAGATGAAGATGTCAGGATGAGGTCGGGTGTTAAAGGACGGAAACACCAGCAGGTCAGTTTTAGGTACAGAGAGGACGTAGTATTAGAGAGAGATAGTGGGCAGGGGAGGAGGGGGCCAAGGACCGAACCATGTGGGACCCCAACAACAATGAGAGGAGGAGAGGAGGGGACCAAGCCCTGGTGGACTTGAGAGGTGGGGGGCAAAGGACTGAGCCCTGGTAGACCCCAACAGAAAGGGGGAAGCGGAGAGAAGGGTGCCAAAGGACCGAGCGCCGGTGGACCCCAACAGAAAGGGGAAAAGAAGGAGAGGTAGAGCCAGCAAAGAATATGCTGAAGGGGCGGTCAGATAGGTAGGAGGAAAACTAGGAGAGAGCAGTGTCCTTTAGGCCAATGGAGCGAAGCACAGTGAGGAGTTTGTGGTCGACAGCGTCAAATGCTGCGGAGAGATTGAGGAGGATCAGTAGGGAGTAATCGCCCCTCGATTTGACCGTCAGGAGGTTGTTTGACACTTTTGTAAGGGTAGTTTCTGTCGCGTGTAGGGGGCGGAAGGCACACTATAGGGGGTCAAGAAGAGAGTTTTCTGGTAACTTAGAATGCCTGGTCTACTCCCACCTTATAATAGTTTGGAGATGAAGGTGACGTTAGAGATGAGTCGGTAGTTGGCAGCACGGGACGAGTCAAGGGTTGTTTTTTTTCAGCAGTGAGGATATGATAGCATGATTGAATGAAGAGGGGAACATACCACAGGTCAGAGAGAGGTTGAATATAGTAGTGAGGTGGGAGATAACCACTGGGGAGAGGGACCAGAGGAGGCCCGAGGGGAGAGGGACCAGAGGAGGCCCGAGGGGAGAGGGACCAGAGGAGGCCCGAGGGGAGAGGGACCAGAGGAGGCCCGCGGGGAGAGGGACCAGAGGAGGCCCGCGGGGAGAGGGACCAGAGGAGGCCCGCGGGGAGAGGGACCAGAGGAGGCCCGCGGGGAGAGGGACCAGAGGAGGCCCGCGGGGAGAGGGACCAGAGGAGGCCCGAGGGGAGAGGGACCAGAGGAGGCCCGAGGGGAGAGGGACCAGAGGAGGCCCGAGGGGAGAGGGACCAGAGGAGGCCCGAGGGGAGAGGGACCAGAGGAGGCTCGAGGGGAGAGGGACCAGAGGAGGCCCGAGGGGAGAGGGACCAGAGGAGGCCCGCGGGGAGAGGGACCAGAGGAGGCCCGCGGGGAGAGGGACCAGAGGAGGCCCGCGGGGAGAGGGACCAGAGGAGGCCCGCGGGGAGAGGGACCAGAGGAGGCCCGCGGGGAGAGGGACCAGAGGAGGCCCGCGGGGAGAGGGACCAGAGGAGGCCCGAGGGGAGAGGGACCAGAGGAGGCCCGAGGGGAGAGGGACCAGAGGAGGCCCGAGGGGAGAGGGACCAGAGGAGGCTCGAGGGGAGAGGGACCAGAGGAGGCTCGAGGGGAGAGGGACCAGAGGAGGCTCGAGGGGACAGAGTCACTAGTGCAGGTGATGGGGCGAGCAGAGGAAAGCAATCTGGAGACTTCTTCCTCTGTCATTGGTCTGAGCACAGAGAGTGAGCAGGAGCTAGATGCAGTACTGATGAGACTAGTATCGGGGCTAGTCTGGGATTGGGAGGTTATTTCCTGCCGGATGTTGTCAATTTTCTTTTTAAAGAGAGAAGCCAGCTCTTCAGCACTGAGATCGGTCACCGGGGGCTGCGGTTTAGGGTGAGAAGGGAGTGAAAAGTGCCAAAGAGTCATTTAGGGTTGTGCGATAGTGAGGATACGAGAGAGGTGAAGTAATAATATTTATATAGTGCCAACATATTCCGCAGTGCTTACAAAACAGGGGAGAACAGATACAAAACCACGGTTACATGTAGTAATCAGTTGATGGAGACAGTAGGGGTGCGGGGCTGCAACGAACTTACATACTACAGATAATGAGGGGATACAGAAGGTAAAGGGGCTGGAGATATGCACAGTATGGTGGGGTGGAGAGTGAGTGATGCTATACACATAGACATTGGTCAGGCCGTATAGTGGCTGAATCGGTCGACTGCAGGGGGCGGTTGATGGCAGTTGGCAAGGATTGCAGTCAGTAGGACAGGGAGCACGTTATAAGGGGGGGTACAGAGGGGTTTGGTTTAGGGGATCTGATATGCTTTCTTGAACAGGGGCATTTTTACAGTTTTTTTCAAGTTTTGTGAATCAGGGATTGCCCGGATAGTTTTGGGTAGCGTGTCCCAGAGGACTGGTGCTGCTCTGGAGAAAAGTCTTGGAGGCGAGAATGAGAGGTTCGAATTAAAGGGGTACTTCATTGATTTCGTTAGCGGAGCAGAGGGATACAATGTAGGGGGGCGGCGCGGTGCTGTAGATGAGGGATACAATGTAGGGGGCGGCGCGGTGCTGTGGATGAGGGATACAATGTAGGGGGCGGCGCGGTGCTGTGGATGAGGGATACAATGTAGGGGGCGGCGCGGTGCTGTGGATGAGGGATACAATGTAGGGGGCGGCGCGGTGCTGTGGATGAGGGATACAATGTAGGGCGGTGCTGTGGATGAGGGATACAATGTAGGGGGCGGCGCGGTGCTGTGGATGAGGGATACAATGTAGGGGGCGGCGCGGTGCTGTGGATGAGGGATACAATGTAGGGCGGCGCGGTGCTGTGGATGAGGGATACAATGTAGGGGGCGGCGCTGTGCTGTGGATGAGGGATACAATGTAGGGGGCGGCGCGGTGCTGTGGATGAGGGATACAATGTAGGGCGGCACGGTGCTGTGGATGAGGGATACAATGTAGGGCGGCATGGTGCTGTGCAGGAGGGATACAATGTAGCGCGGTGCTGTGGATGAGGGATACAATGTCGGGTGGCACGGTGCTGTGGATGAGGGATACAATGTAGGGCGGCATGGTGCTGTGGATGAGGGATACAATGTCGGGCGGTGCTGTGGAGAGCTTTGTGGATGAAGGTGTTGAGTGTGAATTATATTCTGTATTTGATGGACAGCTGGTGCAGTGACTGGCACAGGGCAGAGGCATCTGAGTAGCGGCTGGACAGGAAGATGAGCCTGGCTGCCGCATTCTGGATGGATTGGAGAGGGGTGGAGTCTGATGTGGGGGAGGCCGATCAGCAGCGAGTTGTAATAATAAAGCCAGGAGTGGATGAGGGCGACAGTGAGCATTTTTTAGCACGTCTACAGTAAGAAAAGAGCGGATTCTTGCGGTGTTCTTGGAGTGCAGCTGTCATGTTCGGGCGAAAGATTGGATATAAGGCGTAAAGTAGAGATCGGGGTTGAATGTAAGTTCATGACAGCGGGTGTGCTGGGAGTTATGGTGCCACATAGAGATGGAGATGTCAGGATGAGGTTGGTTAGCAAAGGGCAGAAACACCAGTAGCTCAGTTTTTGAGAGGTTCCGTTTTAGATAGAGGGAGAACATAGTGTTAGAGACAGTGGGCAGATAGTCGGTGGCGTTCTGGAGAACCAGCGCTGTGATGTTACGGGAGGAGGTGTATAACTGGGTGTTGTCGGCATAGAGATGGTACTGAAAGCCAAAACTCCTGATGGTTTGTCCAATAGGGGCTGTGTAGATAGGGTCCCCGAGGGCTCGGTCCTTGGCGCCCTCCTCTCCCCCCAACAGCAAGGGGAAGAGGACAGAAGGGGACCAAGGATCGAGCCCTGGGGGATCCCAACAGCAAGCGGAAGACGACAGGAGGGGACAGAGGACTGAGCCCTGGGGGACCCCAACAGGAAGGGGAGGAGGTAGGGCCAGCAAAGGAGACACTGCAGGAGCGGTCAGATAGGTAGGGGGAGAAACAGGAGAGAGCAGTGTCCTTTAGGCTGATGGAGCGAAGCATAGCAAGGAGGAATTTGTCGTCAGTGTCAAATGCAGCAGAGAGATCGAGGAGGATCAGTAGGGAGTAGTCACCCCTCGATCTGGCCATAGGGAGGTCATTTGACATTTTTGTAAGGGCGGTTTCTATTGAGTGTAGAGGGCGGAAGCCGGACTGTAAGTGGTCAAGAAGAGAGTTTTCTGAAAGATAACTTATAAACCAGATGTTATAATAGTTTGGAGCTGAAGGGGAGATTTAAGATGGGTCGGTAGTTGGCAGCATCGATCAGGCCAAAAATTGGTTTCTTTAGCAGTGGGGATATGATAGCATGTTTAAATGAGGAGGGAAAAATGGCAGAGGTCAGAGAGGTTGAATATAGTGGTGAGATTGGAGCTAACCATCGAGGAGAGGGAGCGGAGGAAGTGTGAGGGGAGAGGGTCACTACTGCAGGTGGTGGGGCGAGCAGAGGATAGCAGTCTGGAGACTTCTCTCATTGTCATTGGTCTCAGTGTTGTTGCGGTTATGGAATTGTTTCCTTGCTAATAGTCTGGTGCTGGTTTTGGATGTGTTTCTACATCTTCTGGCTCAGTGGTTGTGGTATTAGGTGTGACATGTTTGGTCGCACCTCTGTGTAATTCTAGAGCCATATAACCTGAGCTGAACTGCGGTTGATTTTCAGCCTCTGTCTGGCTGAGCTAGCATTCAGAGCTCTGGTCCTGGAGCAGTTACCAGCCGCATCTCAAGCTAAGTACTGTGCTTGTTATCATTTCACGTTTTGGTTTTCTTGTGCTATTTCCCTTTCCAACATAGGGTCAACTAGGGGCTGAGGTACGCAGTCAGGGCCGTCCTCATCAGAGCAATCGCCCTGCGTTCAGGCAGGGCCTTTCCCAGTGTTTGGTTATATAGGGATAGTGTTTCCGATATTTTGGTTCTATCCCTGTTTTGTTATTTGTTCATTTGCATTTGTGGGAGACCTGTGGGTAACAGATCCAGCGAGTCCGTTTGAACATAACATAAACAACCGCCGCACTTACTTGGTGGGATATTTTCACTTTCCAATATGAACCTCATTGAGATTGTCAAACCAGCTGAGGGCACTGGCAATTGAAGTTGCTGAAGTAAAACAGCAGCAACCAACACTGGGGGCTTCAGGGAAGGAGCCTAAACACAAGCTGTCTGACCATTTCTCTGGAGACAGACAGAAGTTTATGTGCTTTAGAGGGTCATGCAGGCTGTATTTCAGGTTATGCCCTGTGTCCCCTGGTGATGTGTTACATAGGGTAGGCATTGTCATGTCCAGGTTTCAGGTGGCTCCACAGGCATGTGCTTTTTCCTTGCCTCTGTCCTCTGAAGCGTTCTCCTCTGTGGACTGTTTGTTTAATGCCCTAGATTTAATCTATGATGCTCCTGATACGGCGTCACTGGTAGAGGGAAATCTCAGACCTTTACATCAGGGAGACTCTTCCATTGAGGATATCTGTGTCGAGTTTTGTCGTTGAGCGACTGAGACTCAAATGGAATGACCCTGCTTTGTGAAGCCAGTTCTACTGTGGTCTCACTGTTAAATTAAGGACGTATTGGTGGTTTATCCAGTTCCCCAAAGTCTTGATGAGGCAATGTCTTTAGTCATCAGAGTAAGTAGAGAAACATGTAATGAGCTTTCCCCTACTTCTGCTTTCTTACCTTCTGAGGGGGGAGGAACCCATGCAACTGGGTTCATTGGTTGGCAAGGCCAGTAGAGAGAAAAGAGAGGTCAGGTCAGTCGGATGGGACATGTTTGCAGAATTGTCCTCGCTGTAGGTCTCAGCCAGAAAACTAGGTGGCCTGGAGGTTAGAGGGGAGGTTCCTATAGGCCCACAGATTGCCTGGATGTCGTCCTCCAGGCTGTTTCTTCCCATTGAGATATTCTTTGGGGGTGATAGTGGTCTGATTACTGTCTTTGTGGACTGTGAAGCTGGCGTCAATCTAATTCATCAGCTTGATAAAGACCAAATCGCTGGTTGAAATGTCACTGTATTACCCTTTTCTACTATGGGAGAATATATTTTTCTGAATTATTTGCACCTATTGATGCTGCCACCTCTATTTTGTTTGGCTGGATTTCTGGGACTTTGTCCATGTCCCAGTAGCTGCTGCATTGCACCTATGTCCTGCCCCTGTGGGGATTTTTTAGAGTGCTGCTGGTGATACATCTCTCTGAATCTAATTCATCAGGAGACGGTAAAATGTTAGGGGTTAGAGGTAAAATCTCTGGATTCACCCATTCCTGTGTCCGCCATCGATGCCTCTCCACTATCACAGAAGTGTTTGAAGTTCTGTGTACCTGGATCTTTCTCTCAAGATTAGATTATTTTATACTGAGGCCAATCACCCTTTATATTATGGAATCCATGTCAACACAAGTAGTCTTAGGTTTGCTTTGGTTGCATAATCCCATGGGGGATTGAGAGAGGGCAGACATTTCTAAATGGAGCCCTTTCTCTAAAAATTGCTGTATATCTGTAAAGGTGTCTTCCATGCAAGTGGATGATTTGCCAGATTTAATCGGACTTCTCTGATGTCTTTGTGCAGGAGGGGGCAGACAAGTTACCACCTCATAGAGAAGGGGATTGCTCTATAGAACTCATCCCAGACTTTAAACTGCCTAAAAGCCGCATGTACAACCTAACTGCTCCTGAGACAGGCTCTAAAGGTTTATATCCAGGATAGTTTAAAAAAAAAAAAACCCATACATCCCTCAAATTCTCCTCTGGACATCGGGGATTTTTTTGTGAAGAAAGAGGATGGGGGTTTGTGGCCCTGTCTTGATTTCAGGGAGTAAACAAGATCACGAAGCATAATCCATACCTATTGCCTCTCATTCCAGATCTGTTGGCACAGTTAAATGGTGCCAACTGGTTTTCAAAATTAGATCTACGAGGGGCAAATAATTTGATTCAGATTAAGGAGGGGGACAAATGTAAAACCGCTTTTACCACCCCTGAAGGGCACTTTGAGTACTTGGTGATGCCGTTTGGTTTAACAAACACTCCTGCAGTTTTCCAGGCCTTTATTAATGAGGTCCTCTAGGAAGTTATTGGCAGCTTCTTGATGATATTATCTTTTCATCTGATTTTGATTCACATGTTTCCCATGTTCTTCAGGTCCTCCAAGCTTTGCACAAGTTTGTTTGCGGAAAAGGAAAAATGTGTTTTTTCCATAAAACAGATCACATTTGTGGGACACATTATTACCCAGAGAGGTTTCAAGATGGATCCAGAGAAGGTTCTGGCAGTGCGGGACTAGGTGTTAGCAGAGAATGTGAAGGCACTTTAGAGGTTTCTGGGGTTCGCAAATTATTGGAAGTTTATCCAAGGATTTTCTGTGGTGATCAAACCATTGACGGACAAGACTAGGAAGGGTTGTCTCCCTTCTACAGTAAATGGTCACCAAGGGCGTTACAATCTTTTCATGTCTTGAGGAGATGTTTTGTGATGGCCCAGCTCCTGGTGCAACCAGACTTATCCAGACCTTTTGTAGTGGAGGTTGATGCCTCGGAAGTTGGGGTGGGTGGGGTGCTTCCAAGGGAATAAAAACATTGCAATATCTTCGTCCCTGTGTTTTTTTTTTCACATAAATTTTCTACTGCTGACTACTGGCACAGTGGCCACTATTTTTTTTCGCGTTTTGACTGGTTACATACCATCCTGGCAGGGGAAAGGTTAAGGCCGATGCTCTTTCCACGAGTTTTGTTCCAGTGGTTTTGGCTGAACCTCCAGTGCTCATTCTTTCTTAGGGGTTGTAGTGTCCGCGGTTTCACTAGATTTAGAAGAGCAGGTACGTAAAACACAGGATTTAGCTCCTGCAGGTCTTCCTGTGGGAAAGCTGTTTGTCCCTGTTCATATAAGGTTGCAGGTGCTGTCTGAAGTACATAGTTCTGTTTTAGCTAGTCATCTGGGATTAAAAATACCCGTAAGTTACTCACAAGAAATTTTGGTGGCCATCTTTGCGACGAGAGGTCTCGTCCTGTGAGATTTGTGCCAGGACTAAATGCCTTTGCCAATACCTGTGAAACCTTGGACTCATTTGTCTATGGACTCGATTACGGATTTGCCACTTTAAGGGTAATACTGTTATCTGGGTCATGGTTGATCGTTTAGCAAGATGTGTGATTTTGTGGCTCTTCCCGGTCTTCCTAACGCTAAAACCTTGTCCAGATTGCTCATTACTCACATTGTGAGATTGCACAGGTAACCAGCAAATAAAGTCTCTGATCGTGGGGTCCAGTTTGTTTCCAGGTTCTGGCATTTGTTTGCTCTCGTTTGGGAATTGAGCTCTCGTTTTCCTCTGCATATCATCCAGAGACTAATGGACAAACTAAGAGATGTAACCAGAGTCTGGAACAATACTTGCGGTGTTATGTCTAAATGACGCAGTAGGATTGGTCGGGTTTGTTGCCTGTAGCTGAATTTGCACTTAGCAATAGATCATTTGACTCTATGAGGACATCACCTTTCTTTTGTAATTATCGGTTCCAACCATTTTTGGTCCTTTTCAAAAGAAGTGTTGGAGGTACCTGAGGAGAATGAGTTCTCCTCTAACATTGAGATATTCAGAAGAATATTTAAAGGATAGTTAAAAATTTCAAGCAGGTGGTGGATAAGAGATGTTCCAAGGGGACTAATTTCTTAGTGGGAGACTTGGTGTGGTTATCAACCTAGAACATAAAAATCAAACAGTCTTTTAAGTTAGGTCCACATTTTATCGGCCCTTTTAATATTATTGAAAAGATTAGTGCGGTGTCTTTTCGTTTAGTTATTTTCATCAAATTTGGAATCTCCAATGTGTTTAGTAAGTCTTTGTTAAAGAAGTTTGCTGAATCAGGTAATGGTTCATCTCCACCAGCCCCGGGTGTGGTTAATAGGGATATTCATTTTGAGATAAGTCGCATAGTGGACTCTCGTCTGTTTAGGGGATCACTACAGTATTTAGTATATTGACGTGGTTATGGTCTTGAGGAGAGGACATGGGTACCGTCAGTAGATGTCCATGTAGATCATCTTGTGAAAAATTTTCAGACTGAATCCAAATCGACTTGGTTCTAAGGGTCCCGGGGCCATTATAAAAGGGGAGGTATTGTTGCGGCAGTTCTGGAATTCCTGCCTTGCTGATCGCCTGGTGCTGGTTTTGGATGTGTTTCTGCATCTTCTGGCTCAGTGCGTGAGGTATTAGGTGTGACATGCTTGGTCGCACCTGTGGGTAAGTCTAGGGCTATTTTACCTGGCCTGATACTGAGCTGAACTGCAGTAGATTTTCAGTCTCTGTCTGGATGAGCTAGCATTCAGAGCCTTGGTCCAGGAGCATTCAGTTACCAGCTGCATCTCAAGCGAAGTACTGCACTTGTTATCATTTCTAGCTTTGGTTTTTTTTGTGTTTACCCTTTTTCCCGTAGAGTCAACTAGGGCCCGAGGCAAATGGTCAGGGCTGTCCTTATTGGGGTGATCGCCCTGCGTTCAGGCAGGGCCCTTCTCTATATTTGGTTATATAGGGACAGTGTTTCACATATTTTGGTTCTATCTCTGTCTGTTTATTTGTTCATTTGCATTTGTGGGAGATCTGCACATCCTGGTTGGACATAACACTGAGTACAGACAGTGAGCAGGAGCTGGATGCAGTACTGATGACACTAATGTCGGGGCTAATCTGGAATTGGCAGGTTATTTCCTGCCGGATGTCGTCGATTTTCTTTTTGAAGTAAGCAGCCAGCTCTTCAGCACTGATATCCGTAACCAGGGGCTGCAGTTTAGGGCTGAGTAAATGTTTGAGGAGTGGCGACACTTGTTGGAAGAGGCACAGCATAAGTTGATGGTTTCTATATCATAAAAACCTAATCTACCTGGAGTCAGCCAAGGGACTTAACCCGAGACAGGTGCGTTGGTCATTTTTTTTTTTGAAACGTCGACTTTCTTGTTACTTATCGTCCAGGAAGTAAAAACGTTAAAGCTGGTGCTCGTTCCAGGAGTTTCACTCCCTTAATTTCTGGATGAACCTCCCATGCCCATTCTTAAGGAGGGGGTAGTGGAATCCCCGGTTTCCCTCGAGTTGGAGGAGCAGGTCCGTAATGTGCTGGACTTTTCGCTGGTTGGGTTGCTGGTGTGGAAGCTGTTTGTTCCTGTCCATTTGAGGCTGCAAGTACTGTCTGAAGTACACAATTCCATGTTGGCTGGGATTCCAGGAATCAATAATACCCAGAAGTAACTCACAAGGCGGCTTTGGTGGCCATCTTTGCAACATGATGTTTTCAGTTTTGTCTCATACTGTGCGGTTTGTGCCAAGACTAAATCACCTCGTAATTCTCCTGCTGAGATTGATGCCTTTGCCTATATCCGGGAGACCTTGGACTCACTTGTCAATGGATTTCATTATAGACTTGCCCCTTTCTGAAGGTAATATGGTCATCTGGGTGATGGTAGATCCGTTTAGCAAGATGTGACATTTTGTTGTGCTTCCTGGTCTTCCCAATGCTAAAACGTTGTCCAAATTGTTCTTCACTCATATCGTTAGATTACAGGGGTTACCAGCTAATATTGTCTTCGATCGGGGGGTCCAGTTCGTGTCTGAATTCTGGCATTTTGTTGCTTTAACCTGGGTATTGAGCTCTGGTTTTCCTCGCCTATTATCTGCAGACTAATGGACAAATAGAGAGCTGTAACTAAAGTCTGCAACAATATTTGTGGTGTTATGTCTCAGAGAGACAGGAGGATTGGTCAGAGTTCTTGCCTTTAGCTGAATTTGCGCTAAACAATAGACCGCTGGATTCTACAGCGATATCAGTCTTTTTTGTAATTATGGTTTCCACCTGTGTTTTGGTTCCTTTTCTAAGGAAATATGGGAAGTACCTGAGGAGAATGAGTTCTCCTTTAACATCGAGGCGGTGTGAGAAGAGATTCAGAAGAATTTTCAGAGGACAGCTAAAAATTTTAAGTAGGTGGCGGATAACAGACATTCGGATGGGACTAACTTCTTGGTGGTGGACTTTGTTTGGTTGTCTACTAGGAACTTAAAAATCAAGCAGTCATTCAAGTTAGGACCACAATTAATCGGTCAATTTAAAATCATGGAAAAAATTAATCGGGTGTCTTTTTGTTTAGAGATTACTCGTTCTATGAGAATCAATAACGTATTTCATAAATCTTTGTTAAAAAATGTATGGTTCTTCTCCACCGGCCCCGGTTGTGGTGGATGGAGATGTTCATTTTGAGGTAGTTCGCATAGTGGACTCTCGCATAGTTAGGAGATTTCTCTAGTATTTGGTGCATTGGTGTGGCTATGGTCCTGAGGAGAGGACGTGGGTGCCGGCAGCAGACGTCTCTGCTGAATGATTAGTGAACAATTTTCACAGGCTAAATCCTAAGCGACCTGGTCCTAAGGTTCCTGGGGCCCCTTCTGAAAGCGGAGGTACTGTTGCAGCAGTGCTGAGATCGCTGCCGGAGTTAGGCTGCCTGTCCACAGGCGTTGTGGTATCCCGCGGCAGACCTCCGCTGCGGGACCCGCCGCCCAGGAGCAGAAGCCAGCAGACAGATCTCCGCCATCAGCCTATCTGACAGATAGGCTGATCACAGCAAATCACAGCATACTGTGATTTTCCAGCCGCGAGCGGAGAATCACAATGATTTGCCGCTAGTGGACAGGGGGGAAGCTTTCACTGCGTTCCCCAAGGCTGGATTATCGCCGCAGGGAACGCAATTCAAACCCGCCCATGGACATGCAGCCTTAGGCAGGGCTCTCTCCCTCGTTCATCTCGTATTTAGGGAAAGACTTCCTGTTTATTTCATGTTTTGTTCTGGCTGCTGCAAGGTGAGCAAATATTGTGCATATCTGCAGGTGCAGGTCTAGGTAAGATGTAGGTTCTGTGCATGAATTTGAAGTGGAGAAAGTCTGCAAACTTTTGTGACTTTCTCCACAGCCGTTCAGCGCACCAAGAGCACTGCCAGATGAAGTGCATTTGAGGTGTGAGCCATGGTTGCCAAGGTCTGCATTAGATTGCCTGGGTTGCAGGGGGTGCTAGGTTATCCAGGGCATGTTTGAGAGTGGTGTTGTAATGTGTGGCTGCCAGGTTGCGGCAGAAGAGGAGAGAGATAAGGGACAGAGATGACTGTAGAGACTCAGCAGATTTTTGGGTGTGAACGACCTGAAGGTTCCTGTATGTACGGTAGGTAGAAGGGTCTGGAGAGATGTTAGGGAGTGTAACCCTGTTTGGGTGAGGGTATGAGTAATGACTAGAGATGAGCGAGAACCAAAATGCTCGGGTGCTCGTTACTCGAGTCAAACTTTTCGTAATGCTCAAGAGCTCGTTTCGAGTAACGAACCCCATTGAAGTCAATAGGAGACTCAAACATTTTTCAAGCTGACAGATGCTCCGCATGGGGGAGGTTGTGTGAAACATCTGAAAACATCAGAAAGTGATGGAAACACCACAGAAACAGATAAGGAACAGCAGGGGCAGCATGCATGGGTGCATCTGAGGCTCCCAGGTCCCACTAGTAAGCTAAATTGTGGGCAAGAGCCTGGTGGTCACCCCCATAACAATTTAGTTGAGACAAACCATAATCAACAAGGCACACGCTCGCACATCTTAGCTAAGCACCACACTAGGTGCAACCAAGGCCAATCAGCCAATCACCGCCTGCGGGTGACACTGCTGCCTCTTCTCCTGGGTTACATGCTGGCATTGCAGTCCAAGCCCCCACACGAGCCTGCATCCACAGCGTACTGAAAATTTTTACCCAGCACAGTGTCCAGCTGTCCCCATCCCAGACGGGGTAAGGCGCACCCCTTCGCCTACTTCGTCGACGGAAGCTCCGCGACACCTTAGGCCGGTCCTACCAGCTCCTGACATCCGACGCACTGAAGCCACCTCTGCGCTGAGCGACACACGAAGGAGGAGCGGTCCTCTCGTCCCGGGGGTTCAGGTTAACCCGCCTTTGTCCGGGAGTACAGGTGGAGAGCTGGCGGTCTTTGACCTATTTTCTCAAAGCATTGCGAAGGAGTGGGGATGCGCACACTGGAGTCAACGCACCGCAGCTGCCCCACTGCCGACTCCCTTTGGGACAGAGCCACATAGTCCCAGAGTCCCCACTCTGCCTGTCCGCCCACGATAGCTGGCGGGCGTCTGTCCAACCCGGGCACGCCCTCCGAGCGGCCAGGCACACAACGACGCCTCTGCTGGTTGAGGAAGTGTGCAAAGAGAAAAAAAAAAAGAAGAAGAAGAAAAATCTCTCCCTGAGGGGCTTGTTAACCAGTGCCCCAGAGAAAGACAGCATGAACGGTAAAGAAGTTAGTGGCCGAAGATGGACACCGTGCTGGGATACGTTTTACCCCTGAAACATTTGTGCACCAAGAGTATAGGCGAACTCAGGAAAGATTTGTGTACCAAGAGTATAGATGTACCCCTGAAAGATTTGTTTACCCAGAGTGCAGGTGAACCCCTGAAAGATTTTTTTTTTAACATGGAGCTCGTACTGGCTTCATGGGATCCAGGTAGCGGTCCACCGACAGACAAGCTACCGCCTGTCCCAGCCCCTGCCTCTTCCTGAGGGGCTTATTAACCAGTGCCCCAGGGAAAGACAGCATGTACTTTGAAGAAATTAGAGTGGCCAAACCAGGCACTGTTTTACCCCGCCTAGGACCTCAGCCTCTGTCCACATCGTCATTCGGCCGCCCACGTCCTCGACCCTTACCCCTAGTCATCATGTTGGATAATGCACTGCGTCAAAATGCTACGCAAACTGAGAGGTATTTTGCGTATGCTTTAAGCCAAAAATAGACAGTGTAAAATGTGTACAGTCTTGTGTGTCCTCTCGATCTGCACGATATAACACTTGGGCCTATTATGCAGATGCTTTCAGCCAAAAATAAATTTAAAAAATGAAAAATGAGGTGTTTTGTTAGTTCCTATATAGTCTGTGTACACCAGTAGCTGTATACTGTATAGAACCGGTAACAGTATGCAGTATACAGCCGGGATGCTTGTCAAGACTTTGTGCGCACTACTGCTGCTCCCAGGCAGCCAATCTGTTGATGTACAAAAGTGGAGTTGTAGTCCTAAAAAGGACTGTTGGGTTCCAATTGCAATCCCATGCCACCTCCGTCACAAAATTTCATCAGCCACAAACGTGGGCATAAAGGGGACTCAGATGCCAGTACTTCTACACATCTCCACAATTCAGCAACCCATTCTACAACAAAAGATTGTTTACCCAGAGTGCAGGTGAACCCCTGAAGGATTTGTTTATTTGGAATATAGGCGACCCCCTGAAACATTTGTTGACCAATAGTATAGGTGAACCCCTGAAACATTTGTATATTAAGACTATAGGCAAACCCCTAAAACATTTGTGCACCTAGAGTATAGGTGAACCCCAGAAACAATTGCTTTACCAAGAATATGGGCGAACCACTGAAACATTTGTGCACCAAGAGTATAGGCGAACCCCAGAAACAATTGCTTTACCAAGAATATAGGCAAACCCCTAAAACATTTGTGTACCAAGAGTATAGGCGAACCCCTGAAATATTTGTGCACCAAGAGCATAGGCGAACCCCTGAAAGATTTGTTTGCCGAGGGGGCAGGTGAACCCCTGAAAAAATTTTTAAACATAGGACGCATACTTGCTTAATTTGTTAACAGAGCCTGGAGGCAGCTCTCTGTAAAAACTAATTTTTTCAGAGCCTTTTGGCCCTCTGAAGAACTGGCTGTTCAGCATGCTGACATGCTGGTTTAGGAGGAGGACGACGAAGACAATCAGAGAAGGATAGACCAAGCTACTTCTACGCTTTTTGGGGTGATAGAGGGTGCATGGTTCCCCAGTTCCAGCTTAAAGATACTTTATGTTACGCTGCTTTCCACCGGTGGAGAAGAGAAGTCTGGGGAAATCCATGCTTTGTTCATCCTAATGAATGTAAGCCTGTCTGCGCTGTCAGTTGACAGGCGGGTACGCTTATCTGTGATAACCCCCCAGCAGCACTAAACATCCTCTCTGATAAGACGCTAGCGGCAGGGCTCCAGGCCAGCACCTCCAAAGCGTACAGTGCAAGTTCGTGCCACGTGTCCAGCTTTGACAGCCAATAGTTATATAAAGCAGAGGGATCATGGAGGACGTTGCCACGGTCCGCTATATACTCCCTCACCATCTTCTTCAAGTGTTCCCTCCTACTCAGCCTAGACTGGGAAGTGGTGACACAGTCTTGCTGGGGTGCCAAAAAACTGGCAAAGGCATTGGAGAGTGTTCCCCTGCCTGCGCTGGACATGCTGCCTGTTCCCCACGTCTCCCCTTCTAGTTGACCCACTGAACTATGTCCTCCACCGCTAGCGTTGTCAGATAGAAACTTTAGTATTGGCTTTTCAACCAGGGCCTTGTGGTATTGCATCTCTCTCATACTCCTTTCCTTTTCAGGAATGAGAGTGGAAAGGTTCTCCTTATACTGTGGGTCAAGAAGGGTGAACACCCAGTAATCCGTGTTGGCCAGAATGCTTCTAAGGCGAGGGGTCACAGGAAAGGCAGCTTAACATGAAGTCAGCTATGCGTGCCAGAGTCCCAGTAGGCAACACATCGCTTTTCTCACTAGGAGGATGACTCTCAGTCTCCTCCTCCTACACCTCCTCTTTAGCCCATACACGCTGAACAAATGTGAAGGAAGTAGCATGGGTACCCTCTGCAGTGTGGGCAGAAGTCTCCCCCCCCCCCCCCTCCTCCTCCAATACGCGCTAAGAAACAGACGTGAGTGTAGTCTGGCTATCAAGCGACGTATTGTCATCCCCATTTCCTGTTCTATCCACAAAGCATTGGCTTTAATGCTTAGCAGCGACCTTCTCAGCAGGATGGTTAGGCTGATAATGGCCGCATCGCCACTCACCATTTGTGTTGACTCCTCAAAGTTTCCTCAGACCTGACAGATGTCAGACATCCATGCCCACTCCTCTGAAGAACTGTAGAGGCGGACTACCACTCCGACGGCCATGTTGCAGCTGGTATTCGACAATGGCTCTACGCTGCTCATAAACCCTGGCCAACATGTGCAACGTTGAATTCCAGCACGTAGGCACGTCGCACAACAGTCAGTGCACTGGCAGCTGGAAGCGATGTTGCAGTGTCCTGAGGGTTGCAGCATCTGTGGTGGATTTTTGGAAATGTGCGCACAGGAGACGCCCCTTGCTGAGCAGCTCAGACAAATTGGGGTGGTTTTTAAGAAAGCGCTGAACCACCAGATTGAACACATGGGCCAGACATGACACATGTGTGAGGCTGCCAAGCTGCAGAATCCTCAGTCTGCTCCTCCCTCAGACTTACTGCCCTAACAACAACCTCATTGAAAGACAACTGTGTCTCATCATCATCATCCACAAATACCTCTTGAGACACTACTTGGAAGTCCCCAGCCTCATCACCCTGAGACTGTGAAAGGTTCACATTTTGGGCATCGGTCACGACAAACTCCTCAGGGGGCTCATGAACCATTTTTTCTGACTCAGGGAAGGGACCTGGAGAACAGTTCCTGTGAGTATGCCAGTTCTAAATCTCACCTTTCCCTGGAGTGACCAGGCTGGGAGGAAGGAGGAGCAGCCTGAGGATTCACAGGTCCAGTGCCTTGGCTAGCGTGAGTGGACTGCGTGGAAGACTGGGTGTTGGATAAATTACTGGATGTGTTATCCGCTATCCACGTCATCACCTGATCGCACTGTTGTGCTTTTAATAATGGTCTACCACGCGGGCCTGCAAAATGTGAGATGAAGCTAGGGAGCGTAGATACGCGGCGCTCTACTAATCCCTCAGCAGCAGGCACTGTTTCACCCCGCCCAGGACCTCAGCCTCTGCCCACACCCTCATTGGGACGCCCATGTCCTCATCCTCGACCCTTACCCCTAGTCTTCATGTTGGTTAATGCACTTGCTCAAAATGCTACACAAACTGCAAGGTATTTTGCGTACGCTTATAGCCCAAAATAGACACTGTGAACAGTGTATACTGTTGTCATATAGCGTGGATTGACAGGACACATACAGGGGTATATAGCATACGCTTTGAGCCCCCTCAAAAATAAAAAATGATAGGAGTTTCATTACTGCCTATCTACTCTCTGTACACCACTAGCGGTATAAAACCAGTAACAGTATGCAGTATACAGCCGGGATGCTTGAGAATACTTTGTGCGCACTACTGCTCCCAGCCAACCAAACTGCTGATGCACACAATGAGAGGAGTTGTAGTCCTAAAAGAACTGTTGGGTTCTTGGAACAAGGAACCTCTACCCTACACTATCGCTCTCCCTGACTAGCAGCAGCTCTGTCCCTCAGCTAATGCTACATGCGTGTGAGGCGAGCCTCAGGTGACCTGAGTTTTTATGCTCCTAGGTCACCTGATCCATTCAGCCAGTCACTGCTATAGACGTGCACAGGGTTGGCACGTCACAGGAAGAGGTGCCAAAGTCTTCCCTGCATGTTTATTGGCTAAAAAATGGCGCTAAACATGTGGGGAGGAGAGGAGGAAATTTTCTGGAGCGCCGCGTGGTGCTCGCTCAGGTAACGAGCACCTTCGAGTATGCTACTGTTTGGGCAATGCATTGCACAAAAATCACAAAGCATAAACTTGCAACGCGTTTTTAACATTAGAAAGTCCCATTGATATTCACCTTAAAAAAACGCAGCGTTGAAAAAAAAAACAAAAAAAAAAACGCAAGTGTGTGGGAGACCTTATATACTAGCCCCCATTACAGATATGGGGTTTCCTCATTAACCCAAAAGCAGGGACTAAGAAGAAACCAACTTCCAATAACCAGGGGGTTGTTGGGCAAGCCCATTATAACACATTAATAACAGTGATCTCCTACAGTAGCTCGACAGAGAAAGAGGAGGTTATGGTGCGAGAGCGGGAGAGGGGAGTTAGAGAAGAGGGAAGCAGAGCAGAGACGGAGGAAGACCAGATCCAGAGTATTGCCATCACCGTGAGTGGGAGAGACCGAGGGAGGAGGTGAGCGACAGAAGCTGAGAGGCAGATGGGGAGTTGGGGTCACTAGAGGGGATGATAAAAATCACCTAAGATGGGGGTTGGGATTTCGCAGGATAGGAAGTGGGGGAGCCAGGCGGCAAAGTGGTCCAGAAACAGGCAAGGTACACCTGGGGGGGGGGGGGTAGATAACTGCTACTCGCATGGACAGCGGGCGGAAAAGTCATAGAATCAAGGAGCACAGGGGAGATGACCTGGTAGGTACATTTTGGGGAAAGGAGAGGAGACCTACTCCTCTGTCTCGCCTCTCTTCCGGTCTCGGGGTATGGGAGAACTGCAGGCCGTTGTCAGACAGTGCAGCAGGGGAGGCCGTGTCAGGCTGCTGCATCCAAGTTTCTGTGAGAGCGAGCAGGTTTAGAGATTTAGCAGTAAGAAAGTCGTGGATGGTGGGGAGGTTTATTGCAAGATAACTGACAGTTCCAGAGCACACATTTTAAAGGCGTCTGCGGAGGATATACATGGGTTAGTAGTTGGACTCAGAAAGTAGATGGAGCATAAACTGTGCGATTGGTGGAATAAAAGAATGCAGGCTATCTGTAAGCAGAGAGATGGTGAGGGAACACTTAGCTAACTTACATGAACCCAAGTCCCAAGGTCCAGATGGATTACATCCTAGGATACTAAAGGAAGCAGCGGAGGTAATTGCTGAACCACTCGCCATAATCTGGGAAAATTCCTGGAGAACAGGAGAAGTCCCAGAAGATTGGAAAAGGGTAAATGTTGTCCCTATCTTCAAAAAAAGGGAAGAAGGTGGATCCAGGAAACTACAGGCCTGTGAGCCTGACTTCTATAAGGGGAAAGATCTTTGAACACATTATTAAACAGCATGTATGCAAGTACTTGGATGAGAATGGAGTAATTAACCAGAGCCAGCATGGGTTTGTAGAACTTTGCATTTCTTCTTGTTAAATACCATTCTGTTAGTCGCTGCCCACTTTTTGAATACTCTCTCTTCTCTTGTGTTAAGGCCCATTTAGACACAACGATAATTTCTCAAAATTGCTCAAAGCAGTCTTGAGTGATTCTTGTTCTGTCTAAATGCAGGGACATCATGCAGTTTTCATGCACAAGTCGCTGATTGCTGAATTTTAGCTTGCTAGAATTGAGAAATCAGCTGTTATTGGCTGGCTGTGCTGATAAGATTCTCTCTGCCTGTGTCCTGCTGTGAATTCACAGCAGGGACACTAGCATTCAGTGCTGAGAAGAATACATCTGTTTGCTTATGCAAAACAGCTGTATTGTTCTATCAGTGGCCGAGGCAGTGTTCCACTCTGACTGCATAGCTTTATAGTAGCTAATTAGCTACTATAAAGTACGCAAAGATAATCGCTCAAAACTGTCACTCAAACAATCGTTTGAGTGAGTTTTGGGGTCTTTGTGTTGTCAGCAAATTAGATCAGTTTTCCCATCAATTCCGCCCTCCCGATCATTTATAACAATGTTGACCAACACTGGGCCCAGGACAGAGCCTCGGACAGTTTCATTTAGGCAGACGAGTGTACCATGTACAAACGGAATGAAAATGCAGTAAGCACAGGTCAACAGCAGCACAGAGGAGTTTAGCAGAGTAGTTTCAGGTTCCATTAGGATAATGCAGGGGGATAGATAAATATGATAGATTTTCAGTGCTGCGTTCGAGCGTCTGTGTGAGATAGAGGCCTTAGTACACAGTAGAGGGACCGGCTGGACAACATCTGGCTCTGCCCAGTAGGCACTATTCCTCACCTGTCAGCAAAATAGCGCCTCTCACACAATATCTCCACATGAATGTCACAGGAAAGGTACAAACAGTCCGGAGATGTCACAGGCTGCAATTGGAGGCCTCTACTCCACAGGCACAAAGTGGGACAGGTGAGTGAGAATGGCTGTGAGCAGGGGCGTAACTATTGAGGATGCAGGGGATGCGGTTGCCTTGGGGGTCCAGAAGGCCTCTCCTATCCATATAAGGAGCCCAGTACAATAAAGCATTATAGTTGGGGGCCCTGTTACAGGTTTTGCATTGGGGCCCAGGAGCTTCAGGTTACGCCTTTGGCTGTAAGAGGCAGTGGCTGTGAGAGAGTGTGCAACGCTGACAATCCGGTCTACAAAGCGACCAACAGGGCAGATTTACATAGAACACAGTAACAAACGCAGATCTAAATAAACTGCAAGGAACGCATTACGAAGCGCGAGCCTTTTTGCTGTCTACACGGAGCACCCTAAGAAGTAGGACTCGCACCCTAAGAAGTAGGACTCGCACCCTAAGAAGTAGGACTCGCACGTCTGTATACAGAGCAGAATTCTCTATATAGACACCAGATGAAATACAACACAGCTCTGTAGACGGATCCCCCTAAAACCTGCGCCACAAGAAGGTGCAGCACTATTCTGCACGTCATCTTCACACATTAGGAAATTGATATGCAGGACCATATGCTGCACAACACCGGGGCAAAACATGACAAGCGCAAAACATCATTGTCACAACAGATTCATAGACAAGTATTAGCTGGGAATATGGTGAGGAATCCCTCATCAGCCGGCAGCCCCCACCGACATCAACAAGTCACAGTGAAGGAAAACACATTCCTTCCAGCAGCAGACGGCTACTTAAAACCCTATCTAACAACAGTATACACTGTTCACAGTGTCTATTTTGGGCTATAAGCGTACGCAAAATACCTCGCAGTTTGTGTAGCATTTTGAGCAAGTGCATTAACCAACATGAAGACTAGGGGTAAGGGTCGAGGATGAGGACATGGACGTCCCAATGAATCTGACTGTCATGTAAGTAAAATGGATAGAGACATGACAGACAAGATAGGAGATGGAGTAGAGAAGATAGGAGATGGAGTAGAGAAGATAGGAGATGGAGTAGAGAAGATAGGAGATGGAGTAGAGAAGATAGGAGATGGAGTAGAGAAGATAGGAGATGGAGTAGAGAAGATAGGAGATGGAGTAGAGAAGATAGGAGATGGAGTAGAGAAGATAGGAGATGGAGTAGAGAAGATAGGAGATGGAGTAGAGAAGATAGGAGATGGAGAAGAGAAGATAGGAGATGGAGAAGAGAAGATAGGAGATGGAGTAGAGAAGATAGGAGATGGAGTAGAGAAGATAGGAGATGGAGTAGAGAAGATAGGAGATGGAGTAGAGAAGATAGGAGATGGAGTAGAGAAGATAGGAGATGGAGTAGAGAAGATAGGAGATGGAGTAGAGAAGATAGGAGATGGAGTAGAGAAGATAGGAGATGGAGAAGAGAAGATAGGAGATGGAGTAGAGAAGATAGGAGATGGAGTAGAGAAGATAGGAGATGGAGTAGAGAAGATAGGAGATGGAGTAGAGAAGATAGGAGATGGAGTAGAGAAGATAGGAGATGGAGTAGAGAAGATAGGAGATGGAGTAGAGAAGATAGGAGATGGAGTAGAGAAGATAGGAGATGGAGAAGAGAAGATAGGAGATGGAGAAGAGAAGATAGGAGATGGAGTAGAGAAGATAGGAGATGGAGAAGAGAAGATAGGAGATGGAGAAGAGAAGATAGGAGATGGAGAAGAGAAGATAGGAGATGGAGAAGAGAAGATAGGAGATGGAGAAGAGAAGATAGGAGATGGAGAAGAGAAGATAGGAGATGGAGAAGAGAAGATAGGAGATGGAGAAGAGAAGATAGGAGATGGAGAAGAGAAGATAGGAGATGGAGAAGAGAAGATAGGAGATGGAGAAGAGAAGATAGACTAGACATGAGATAGATAGATATGAGCTAATCTTTATTTGTATAGTGCCAACTTATTCCGCAGCGCTTTCAAGCATAGGAGAAATGCAAACAATACAAGAATTACAAAGTGAGATACAATCGGTTTGAAACAAATGGGGTGGAGGTGATACAGGAGGTATAAGGTGGGGGGGGGGGAGCGAGGCATGGGGAACACAGGCAGTAGGGGCTTTCATGTGGAAATCAGTTATTAGGAAGCAAACAGGGTGGGAGCGGTAAGGAGGTGCAGGGGTAGAGGTCATATGTGATAGGCAGGGTGGAAGGTGTTGGAAGCCATAGGGAGGGGCGGAGGACCAGGTCAGGGGGATTCGGTATGCCTCCCTGAAGAGGTGCGTTTTTAAGGCACGTCTGAAATTTTGTGCATCGGGAATTGTCCGGATGCCTTGGGGTAGAGCGTTCCAGAGGATGGGTGCTGCTCTGGTGAAGTCCTGGAGACGAGCATGTGAGGTTCGTATTAGAGGGGTGTTTAGTCTGACTGTTAGCGGATCGGAGTGAGCAGGCTGGGTGGTGTACGGACAGGAGGAAGGCGATGTATGGTCGTGCGGCGCCATGGAGAGCTTTGTGGGTGAGAAGTTTAAATTTAGGTCTGCAGTGGATGGGCAGCCAATGCAGTGACTGGCATAGTGTAGAGGCATATGAGTAACGGATGGATATAAAAATGAGCCTAGCTGCTGAATATAGTATGGATTGGAGCGGAGCGAGTCTGGTGGTGGGGGGGGGGGGAGGCTGATGAGTAGCGAGTTGCAGTAGTCAAGTCGGGAGTGGATGAGGGCAACCATGAGTGTCTTTAGCGTGTCTGTGGTGAGGAACAGTCAGATTTTAGCAATATTTCTGAGATGCATGTGGCATGTTTGGGCCAGAGATTGGATATGGGGGGTAAATGAGAGGTCAGAGTCCAGTGTGACCCCAAGGCAGCAGGCATGCTGTCTGGGGGTTATGATGGTCCCAGACACTGGAATGGAGATTTTGAGGGGAGGTCGGTTGGTAGGCGGAAAGACAAAAAGGTCAGTTTTAGACAGGTTGAGTTTGAGAAAAAGGGAGGACATAGTGTTAGAGACAGCGGACAGACAGTCAGTGATACTTTGGAGGAATGGTCCAGAGATCTCACGAGAGGAGGTGTATAGCTGGGTGTTGTCAGCGTAGAGATGGTATCGGAGGCCGAATTGGTGGATGGTTTGTCCAATTGGGGCTGTATAGATAGATTAGAGAAGGGGACCAAGGACCGAGCCCTGGGGTACCCCGACAGCGAGAGGAAGTGGAGCAGAGATAGAACCAGCAAAGAAAACACTGAAAGAGCGGTCAGAGAGGTAGGGGGAGAACCAGGGGGGGAGCAGTGTCCTTTAGACTAATAGAGCATAGCATAGTCAGGAGGTCATGGTCAGTGTCAAATGTAGCAGAGAGGTCAAGGAGGATTAGTAAGCATGAGAAAGCATGTGAGGCGGGAGTCAACCAGGCGTTCTAGTAATTTAGAGATGAAGGGGAGGTTTGAAACGCGTCGGTAGTTAGCGGCATCGGTCGGGTCAAGGGTTGTTTTTTTTTTTAAGCAGAGGGGATATGATGGAGTGTTTTAATGAGGAGGGGAAGGTGCCAGAGGTTAGGGAGAGGTTGCAGATTGTGGTGAGGTGAGTAATGAGAGCTGGGGAAAGGGTCTAGAGGAGGTGAGAGGGTCATTGGTGCAGGTGGTGAGGCGGGCAGCAGAAAGCAGCCTGGAGACGTCTTCGTGGTTCTAACATAGAAAGTGAGTAGGTGCTGGATGCAGTGCTGAGGAGACAGGGATCGCGGCTATCCACGCAGCTTTTAGAGATATATTTTCGGATGCTGCTGATTTTTGGTTTTCTATTAAATAGGCAGCTAGTTCTCCTGCAGTCAAGTCTATCACATGGGCTGTTCTTTGGGGCTGAGGAGGGAGTGGAAGGTGTCGAAGAGTCGTTTGGGGTTGTGGCATAGTGGAGAGACAAGGAAGGGGAAATAAACTTGTTTGGCATGGTGAGGGGCTAGGTTATAAGTTTCAAGCATGAATTTGAAGTGGAGGAAGTCTGCGGGCAGCTTTGATTTTTTTCCCCAGCTATTCGGCGCACCTAGAACACTGCCGGATGAAGCACTTTTGGGACGTGAGCCAAGGTTGACGTGGTTGTGATTGATGGCACAGGTCATGGGCAGTGCTGCTTCATCCAGGGAACGGCTGAGGGTGGTGTGGTAGTGTTCGGCTGCCAGGTTAGGGCAGGGGAGGAGAGAGATAGGGGATAGGGAGGACTGAATGGTCTCGGCAAACTGCTGGGTGCGGACGGAATTGAGGTTTCTAGAGGTGCGATAGATAGAAGGGTCAGGGGAGATGCTAGGGTGCCTGATGGAGAAGGAGAGGAGGCTGTGATCTGAGAGTGGAAGGAAAGAGTTAGTAAAGTGAAAGGCAGAGCAGAGACGGGGGAAGATTAAATCGAGAGTGTTACCATCTCTGTGAGTGGGGGAGTCAGAGATTAGTGATAAGCCAAGGGAGGAGGTAAGTGTTAACAGCCGGGAGGCAGATGAGGAGCTGGGGTCGTTAGTAGGGATGTTGAAATCACCAAGGATGAGGGTTGGGATTTCACAGGATAGGAAGTGGGGGAGCCGGGCGGCATAGTGGTCTAGGAACAGATGGGTGGGACCTGGGGGGCGGTAAATAACTGCGACACGCAGGGGCAATGGACAGAATAGTCTCAGGGTGTGGACTTTGAAAGACTGGAAGGTAAGCGAGGGAACTGAGGGAATGACCTGGAAGGTACAGTTAGGCAAGAGGATGGCAGCTACTCCTCTGCTGCGCCCGTCGTCCGATCTAGAGGTGTGGGAGAATTGCAGGCCATCAGACTGCTGTATCCAGGTTTCAGTGAGGGGGAGCAGGTTTAGTTTTTTGATGGTGAAGAGGTCATGGATAGTTGGGAGTTTGTTGCATGCGAATTGGGAATTCCATAGGGCACATTTGAAAGGGGCAGGGGGGGGGAGGATTTCAGTAGAGAGCAGTACAGGGTGGGACTGGGTTGGGGGATATGTCCCTTGCAGCTAGGAGTAGCAGGGTAGTGAGGGTGAGCACGTGGGTAGGGGATATGTGCGGGTGGCTGAGGTGTTTCTTGGTGGAATGGGGGGGGGGGGGGTTGGAGGCGTCTAAGGAAGTTGAAAAGTGCATGGGAGCCATGCAAGGGTGAGGAGAAGAGGGGGGGGGCTGATGTGGATGGAGTGTGTTGGCGCTGGGCGTTGGAAGCAAGTGTTAAAGCTTGAAAGGAGGATAGTGATGGAGATCAGTGCAAAGAGGAGAGTATCTTCCTCCAGACTATGGACAGTTGTGGATTTTACCCATCTCCTGCTCTGGCGAACTGCATCATTTTACAGATAAAACACTGGTTTCTGGACGCTTAGTGCTGGACACGTCAGACGGGGTGATGAGGCTAGAACTGGCTCTTAGGTTGTGGCTGCAGGACTTCAGCTGGGAGTGGCTTGTTACATTTCACTGGTCAACCAACTGGCCCACCTTTTTGCATGGCTAACAAAGAAGATGGGGAGGAGGTTTATTACCCTCCTAAATAAACAAATTGTGCCCAGCAACACTGAGATGAGAAAGAGGGAGAATGCTATTCGGGGAGGTGATGGGGAGAATACATATGGTAACAAACAGTTAATTCAGGATATATGAAGCAATGGCACATACCACTGCGCACAGATTATGGCAGAAATGAAAGATTTCACAGCAGATGCAGGAGAGGGGAGACGGCGCAGTCACATTCCGATATAGGATAGATAGGAATATGTTGGCGCTATACAAATAAGATTATTATTGATAGACAGGAGACAGACAGGAGATAGACAGACAGGAGATAGACAGACATGACCAAGCACCAAAATGCTCGGTACTCGAGTTGAACTTTTCGTAATGATCGAGAGCTCATTTCGAGTACTCATTTTGAAGTCAATTGGGGGACTCGAGCATTTTCGTATGGGACCGATGCTTCGCAAAGATTATGACTTGTGAAACACCAGAAAACATCAGAAGGCCATGGAACCACCACAGAAACGGATAGGGAATGGCAGGGGCAGCATGCATGGCTGCATCTGAGGCTCCCAGGTCCCACTATTAAGCCAAAATGGGGGCAAGAGCCTGGCGGTCACCCCCTAACTATTTACTTGGGACAAACCCTCATTAGCAAGGCACTCTTTTCCTGCGTTACATGCTGGCATTACTGTCCAATCCCCCGCACGAGCCTGCGTCCACAGCGAACACAAAAGTTTCACTGCGCAGCCTTCAGCTGCTATCATGCCACACGCTCACTTCATAGCCACACCACCCTCATGTCTATTTATAAGCGCGTACTGGATGAGGAGGAACCGCAGGCACACACTGCAGAGGGTTGGCAGGGCCAGGCAGAGACCCTCTTTGAAAGTGTGGGCGATAGCCCACAATTCTTTTGAGAATTGATGATAAATTGACGTACCATCATAATTCCAATACCGTGCCACCTCCGTCATAAAATTTTCAGGAGCCACAAACGTGGGCATAAAGGGGACTCAGGTGCCAGCACTTCTACACATCTCCACAATGCAGCAAGACTCTGTGTGGGACGCACGTGGGCGGGCCCAGGGTCAGGCTCGGTCCCAGCCTCCACCTTGTGTGACACAAGGTGCCGCGAGTTACATAATGGGTACTCCATGTGTCCCCACACAATTCATTCTGTGTAGGTGTCAGATAGCTCAACACCGCAATGGGAAGTCTGAGTTCCTTGGGCTTGCTTATGCTGTCGGTGCACAAAGATGGTATTACACAAGAGGAAATCAGAGCACCCAAACATGGCAGAGTTTCATCCCTGCCAAGGACCTCTGCCTCGGCCAACATTTCTGCCCAATTCATTCTTTGTATGTGTCAGATAGCTGAACAATGCAATAGGAAGTCTTTGTGCACCCACAGCATAGGCGAGCCCATGAAACTCAAAGACTGTATTACACATAAAGAAATCAGAGCGCCCAAAACAAGGCAGTTTCACCCCGCCAAGGACCACGGCCTCGGCTCACACCCTCAGTAATCGTGGGCATAAAGCAGACACGGATGCTAGTACAGCTGTGAACGTCTCATTAATGCAGTAACACTCCTTTTGTTTGGCCAAAACCAGTGTCCCAGATAACTGGTAACATGAGAGATAATACATGTTTCCCACCGCTGATCCCCACACCCCAAGCAGGAGGAGAAGGTGGCATAATAAGGCCGAGAAACCATGACCGAGGTAGGACCCGCAATACTCTGTGTGGGAAATACATGAGTGGGCCCAGGGTCAGGCTCAGTCCCTGCCTCCACCTTGTGTGACCCAAGGTGCCGCAAGTTACATAGCAATGGGAAATCAATGTGTCCCCACACACTTCATTCTGTGTAGGTGTCAGGCAGCTTAACACCACAATGGGAAACCTTTGTGCACCCACAGTATAGGCAGACCCCAGTAACATTTCTGTAGCAAGAGTATAGGTGAACCCCTCAAACCTTTCAGTACCAAGGGTATAGGTGGACCCCAGTAACATTTATGTAACAAGAGTATAGGCGGACCCCAGTAACATTGGTGTACCAAGAGTATAGGCGAACACCTGAAAAAATTTGGTCACCAAGAGTGTAGGCAAAGGCCGGAAAAATGAGTTAGATAACAGTATAGGTGGGGGCCTGAAAAATTGGTTTACCAAGAGTACAAGTGTAACCCTCAAAAATTGCTCAACCGCGAGGGCAGGTGAAACCCATAAACATTCTTTAAAAATACAGCTCGCTGTTGCTTAATTTGTAACAGAGCCTGGAGGCAGCCCTGTGAAAAAAATTGGTTTCTGTTAAAGGATCAATACTTTTGAAACTTTAAAAAATTGTAAACAAAAAAAAAAAACCCTTTAAACATTGCCTTTTGGGCCACAGAAAAATTAGAAGTTCAGCGTGATGACACTGTTTTAGGAGGAGGAGTAATAATATCCGAGAGTGATTGACAAAGCCAATTCCCCCTTTTTTGTGGTGATAGAGAATGCATTTTTCTCCTGTTGCAGCGAAAACAATCATTAGGTTCCGCTACTTTCCACTGGTGGAGAAGAGAAGTCTGGGGAAATCCAGGCTTTGTTCATCTTTATGAGTGTAAGCATGTCGGCACTCGCAGTGGACAGTTAGGTACGCTTATCCGTGATGATTCCCCCAGCTGCACTAAACACCCTCTCTGACAAGACGCTAGCGGCAGGGCAGGCCAGCACCTCCAAGGCGTACAGCGCAAGTTCGTGTCACGTGTCCACCTTTGACACCCAATAGTTGTCTAGAGCAGAGGCATCACGGAGGATGGTGGTACAATCGGTTACGTACTCCCTCACCATCTTTTTACAGTGCTTCCTCCGACTCAGCCTTGACTGGGGAGTGGTGACACAGTCTTGCTGGGGAGCAATAAAGCTGGCAAAGGCCTTGGAGAGGGTTCCCCTGCCTGCACTCGACATGCTGCCTGATCCCCGCGCCTCAGCTGCTACTTGGTTCTCGGAACTGCGTCTTCTGCCGTTAGTGCTGTCAGATGGGAAGATTAGCATCACTTTTTCCACCAGGGCCACTAGGAGGATGACTTTCAGGATCCTCCTCCTCCTCTTTAGCCCATACACACTGAACAGATGAGAGGCAAGCAGCATGGGTATCCTCTGCAGTGTGGCCAGCTGTCTCTTTCCCCTCCTCCTCCTTCTTCCCCTCAAGCTCCAAAACGCGCTGAGATATAGACATGAGGGTGGTCTGGCTATCAAGCGACATACTGTCATCCCCCTTCTCCTGTTCCAACCGCAATGCGTCGGCCTTTATGCTTAGCAGCGAACTTCTCAGCAGGCATAGCAGAGGAGTGGTGACGCTAGTGATTGCAGCATCGCCGCTCACCATCTGGGTAGATCCCTCAAAGTTTCCGAGGACCTGGCAGATATCTGCCATCCATGCCCACTCCTCAGTAAAGAATTGCGGAGGCTGACTACCAATCCACCGCCAATGTTGCAGCTGGTATTCCACTATTGCTCTACGCTGCTCATACAGCCTGGCCAACATGTGCAGCGTGGAATTCCAGCGTGCGGGAATGTCGCACAACAGTCGGTGCTCTGGCAGCTGAAACCAACGTTGCAGGGTCCTCAGGGTGGCACCGTCTATGGTGGACTTGCGGAAATGTGCGCCGGCGTGGCGCACCTTGCCGAGGAGGTCAGACAAGTGGGGGTAGTTTTTCAGAAACCGCTGAACCACCAGATTGAAGACGTGGGCCAGGCATGGCACGTGTGTGAGGCTACCGAGCTGCAGAGCCGCCACCAGGTTACGGCCTTTGTCACACACGACCATGACCAGTTGGAGGCTCAGGGGCGAAAGCCAGAGGTCGGTCTGCTCTGTCAGACCCTGCAACAGCTCGGGGGCCTTGTGCCTCTTGTCATCTAAGCTGATTAGTTTCAGCACGGTTTGCTGACACTTGCCCACCACTGTGCTGCCACACCGCGCACTACCGACTGCTGGCACTTCTTAATTGAGAGGTAGACGTGGCGGAGGAGGAGTGGGTGGGGGGAGGGGGGGTTGGAGGAGGTGGCATAAAACGCAGGCAGATACCAGCACCGTGGTAGGACCCGCTATTCTGGGTGTGGGTAGGATGTGAGCGGTCCCAGGCTCTGACTCGGTCCCAGCCTCCAACAAGTTCACCCAATGTGCTGTCAGGGAGATATAGTGGCCCTGCCCACCAGTACTTGTCCACGTGTCCGTGGTTAAGTGGACCTTCCCAGTAACCGCGTTGGTGTAGGCATGATTTATGTTGTGGGAGACATGCTGGTGTAGGGCAGGGACGGCACACCGGGAAAAATAGTGGCAACTGGGGACTGAGTAGCGCGGGACCGGAGCCGCCATCATGTTTTTGAAAGCCTCCATTTCCACAAGCCTGTCAGCAGCATCTCCAGACTGATCAATTTGGGAATGTGCACGTTTAAAGCTTGTGCATGCAGGTGGGTGGCGGCGTATTTGCGTTTTTGCTCCAACGCTTGTGTTAGTGACAGCTGAACGCTGCACTGAGAGACATTGCTGGATGGAGTGGAGGATGGTGGTGGTGCGGGTGTGGGTGTGGGTGCAGGCCGGGAGGCGCTCATGCCTGTGTCCTGGGAGGGGGATTTGATCTGTGTGCCAGGTTGTGGCACAGAGGGAGAGGCAATGGTGTGACCCGGAGGCGGTGAATGTCCTTCGTCCCACCTTGTGTTGTGCTTGGCCATCATATGCCTGCGCATGCTGGTGGTGGTCAGGATGGTCGTGGTGGCTCCCCGGCTGATCTTGGTGAGACACAGCTTGCACACAACTGTTGATCGGTCATCCGCGCTCTCACTAAAAAAAACATCCACACCTTTGAAGACCTAGGCCTCTGCACGGAGGCTTTCCGCGAGGGTGTGCTTTGGGAAACAGTTGGGGGATTCTTCGCTCTGGCCCTGCCTCTACCCCCGGCCACTCCACTGCCTCTTCCAACCTGTCCTGCTGCTGCACTTGCCTCCCCCTCTGAAGACCTGTCCTCAGTAGGCTTAGCAAACCAGGTGGGGGTCAGTCTCCTCATCGTCCAGCGGCTCTTCCTCCGAATCCTCTGTGCACTCCTCCCTCGGACTTACTGCCCTTACTACTACCTGAGTGATAGACAACTGTGTCTCATCGTCATCCTCCTCACCCACTGAAAGCTCTTGAGACAGTTGCCGGAAGTCCCCAGCCTCATTACCCGGACCCCGGGAACTTTCCAAAGGTTGGGCATCGGTCACGGCAAACTCCTCAGGTGGGAGAGGAACCATTTTTTCCCACTCATGGCCGGGACCCAAGAACAGTTCCTGGGAGTCTGCCTGCTCAGAATATGTCATTTTCATGGAGTGAGGAGGCTGGGAGGAAGGAGGAGCAGCAGCCAGAGGATTCAGAGCTGGGGACCCCAGAAACTTACCTCTCTCCTAATCCTGCAGCAGCCGGCTGTGATTCACCATGCCCAGGAACTCGGCCTGTGCCCACACCCCCGCTTGGACGTCCGCATCCACGTCCTCGACCCCTACCCCTACCCCTCATCATGTCAGATTAAGACTAGAGCAGGGCCCAAATAAATAACCCCACTGTACAGCACTGACAACTGTGGCTAATTCACCGCACACAGAGACTTGTAGATAGCGGAGGCTCTATGCTGTCTTGCGCTGATACCTAGGGGTCATTTACTGCTCGCAGAGACTTGTAGATAATAGAGGCTGTGTGGAGTGGGCGAAGACTCTAAAGCCAGTGGATAGTGCTGGTAACTGCGGCGATCTCAACCCCACCAAGGAAAGCGTATTGTGAGACGCTCTACACAGCGGCTGAGCTGAAATACTTTGCAGTGGCCCCAGTAATATTACAGTACTGTTTAGCGGTGAGACCGCGGTCTAATGCACTGCAGACACAGAATGGTAGAGTTAGAACTTCGAACTACCTCATTTATACCGTTCTAAGTGTTAGTTTTTAATAAGCCTGCCTGCTCAATATATAAACCCATGTATGTGATGTAAAAGCCACCTGGAGATCTGGTTTCAATATACACACATCCCTCTGGGACTTTCCAATCCATTTATTTTTTTCTCATCCATTCTTCCCAGCTCCAAATAAATTGGAGCTGGGGAGAATGGATGAGAAAAAAAAAAAAAAAACATTTTCCCTGCACCCTCCTGATCTAAAAGAGTTCAGGAGGGTGCAGGTGCTCACTGCACCGTGGGGGGAATGTGGAAATAATACTTCCGCATTCTCCCTTCAGGCTCCCGGCTCGGCGTTCATGTGACAGCTGGGGGTCAGGTAACACCGGCAGTCACATGATCGCTAGCCGGAATCTCTCCGCATTACGTAGCACTCAGTTAGCACTATGTAATGTGTAAAGGAGAAGGCAGAAAGGGTTAAAAACCCTTTCAGCCTGCTCCTCGGGGGTCCTTTATGAGGATCAGTGCAGGAGTGCATCTGCACCCGAGATATCTGATGATCGGGTGCAGATGCACTCCTGCACTGCAGTGTCGGGCCTGTCCCGACATCGGAGCTGTGGAGGGAAATGATGATGTCGGGGCAAGCCCGACATTGGATTGGAAAGGGTTAAAATAAATCTTTGTTCACTTCCTATGGAACCTGGGTGTCTTGGCAGATGTTGGATTTTACATCAAAAGCATTAGTCCCCTTATTGGTCAAACTTCTAGCATTACTCACCATATTGGTCAGACTTGCAGCATTAAGGCCTATTTAC